>NC_068433.1:20457512-20757512 GCF_023373465.1 Oncorhynchus keta | reverse complement strand
TTTTGTCGATGAAAGATGATGCGGTGTGATAACGATATGTTTTTCTTACTAGCTACTTACCCAAGACAATGAAGGTCACACAAACTGCAACCCATAAGACCAGCTTGCAAACTGCAGAATTAGACAACACAAAATGTTTTTGTTGTTGTTTCATGCCCTATCTATGGTTGCATAGCATGATGATATAACATCTTTACATTTTAGAAACCTTTATAAATGTATACATTTATAATCGTGTACATTTATTAACAGACATGTGTCATTGTTTCCCTACCCTTCAGTTATCATCAACAGCGCAGCCATACCATGACTAACTGTTCTCTAGAGGGGTGCAATATGTATATTAAGAGTTATGATGTCATGTTACATGGGTCACATTCCAGACGGACTACATTTCATCAACCAATGGTTGCGTGCCACGTCATCGACTGCACAGTTGGGCATCAGTTTTGCCGGTATGTTAAACACCTATTTTTTGAGGCTTCTGTAATGCCGTCAAGATTGTAACGTGGCTAATACTTTATAAAGGAAGTAGCTCAGGTACGCACCTTGGATACATCTGCCCATGGTGCGTGACACAGATTGGTGGGATTGACCTGAATGGCGGATGAGACAAAATGTAAAATGTACTTTTTCATGAAGACAAGAAGTGATAACACTGTAGTCGTTATGTGTCCCTTCTGCACTTTGGCAGTATCTTATCTTTACTCCCACTTCAGTCAGTTTCTAGGCTCCCCACCGTCACACTCCCCACAGTCACATAGGCTAACTAAATATATCTATTGTTGACACAATGCTACAATTGAACCATCATTACTTAACTGTTCACTGCTGGTTGGCTAACGCATATAGATCAGAGTTATCCTCGTCTAGGAGAGAGAGAATAGAAGTGCAGAAATCCTGTGAGTTAATACATTTCCTACCTGTTGTAGCTGTAGAACTTGCGTTCTCTTAAGTGGTCAGACACTTACGCTGCTGAACACCAAATCAACTATGAATGCAGAAGTGAAAAGGGAATTGGAACGTCGCTAAAAATGGAACTACGGTGACCTTACTAACAGTATGAATCTAAAGGTAGTACTTTCAGTTGAATGAATGATAAGAAACTCCACATTCTCCGGACTTTATCACTACTGCATCTTGTGGGTGGCAGCAGATTTGACATCTTAATCCTGCATCTTAATTCAAACACAAACACTATATTGATTTAAAGTTGCAGTTGTATTCAGCAGTGGCATTGCCTGTCACATATAAATATATATATATATTTTTTTAATTATTCCGTTAATAAAGCTGCATGGTCTCTTTTTTGCTTTCTTGAGTAAGGGATCTCAGCTTAGCTCAGTGCTTTCTGTGGTGGTGGGGAAGCCAGGTTGGTAATGTTCTCTAGTTGCAACGTGATTGGCTCAGTGTTCTGTCACTCATGGGGACACTACTGTACGTCACGGCAAAAAGCTATGGGGAGAGCTGGAAAATTCAAGCGCCTTGGATGCTGCCATAGAGTTACATTAGAAATGCCCATCCAAGAAGGCTCAAGGTCATTGGCCAGAGATAAAATTATGTCAAATCACATTATATCTACCGTAGCTTTGATTGGACTGATCATGTCAACATCATACTTTCAAAATCTTAGCTAGCAAGCTGGACATCAGTCATCATCATGAATCACGTTGACAATCGACTGGCAAATCCTTTCAATTCTTGTCATAATGAAGCAAAATTATGGATAAAATGTATCGGTGCTCATCGGCCATTGGACATAAACATTACACAACAAGTTGGAAATCGCAAATTCAACAAAGAGTTGTTTGGAAGGAATTAGTGGGTAACTATAAGCGTTGCAAAGCAATCACTAGCCTGCTACTCAGTGGAGTGGGACGGTGGTCCAAGTCTGGGTTTAAAGGTCTCTTTTCCAAGCTTAAAAGGATACACATTCAACACCATAGGCCAGAAAAAGTGGAATATATTGGCCATGCTGTCAATCCAGCATGACTTCTGCCACATTCAAAACAACTGGAAACTCGGAACTGGGAAATTTCAGACTTCAGTGAGTTCAAGACAACTGAGAATGGTCATTCAACTCAGAATTCCAAGTCGGGAGCTCTAGCCTCTTTCTAGAGCTTCGACCTGAAGATCACTGACATCATGATTCAACATTGTTTTTTTCTGAGTTCCCAGTTGTCTTGAAAGCACCATAAATCCAGAGATGGCCAGGCTTTGGTGACAAAGTCTGATGACTGCCGCGCCACCCTCCTGTTCAAGTGAGCACACTGCTGACAAACATTATGTAATATGCCAGGGAGATATGTATACTGTAGCTAAGAAAGTAATACTAAGTCTTTGTTGTGTAGTAAGCTGTTAGTAGCCCATGTGCCTCACCCTAATAATTTGGTCCCTTTCCCTTTATTCATAGCTTAGCCTACTGTTCTGACTTGGTGGTGCACATGTAGCCTATAGCCTGTTTTAGAGAAATGTCATCTTCGAATATTGTAGGAGCTTTCATTGCCTGCTTACAGTGGCTTGAGAAAGTATTCACCCCCCTTGGCATTTTTCCTATTTTGTTGCCTTACAACCTGGAATTAAAATAGATTTTTGGGGGGTTTGTATCATTTGATTTACACAACATGTCTACCACTGAAGATGCAACATGTGTTTTATTGTGAAACAAACAAGAAATCAGACAAAAAAAAACAGAAAACATGAGCGTGCGTAACTATTCACCCCCTCAAAGTCAATACTCTGTAGAGACACCTTTTTCAGCAATTACAGCTGCAAGTCTCTGGGTTGTCTCTATAAAAGCTTGGCACATCTAGCCACTGGGATTTTTGCCCATTCTTCAAGGCAAAACTGCTTCAAGTTGGATGGGTTCCGCTGGTGTAAAGCAATCTTTAAGTCATATACACATTCTCAATTGGATTGAGGTCTGGGCTTTGACTAGGCCATTCCAAGACATTTAAATGTTTACCCTTAAACCACTTAAGTGTTTCTTTAGCAGTCTGCTTAGAGTCGTTGTCCTGCTGGAAGGGAAACCTCTGTCCCAGACATCAAATCTCTGGAAGACTGAAACAGGTTTCCCTCAAGAATTTCCCTGTATTTAGCACCATCCATCATTCCTTCAATTGGGGCAGCAGGTACTATAGTGGTTGGTGTTGGACTAGTAACCGAAAGGTTTCAAGATCGAATCCCTGAGCAGACAAGGTAAAAATCTGTTGTTCTGCCCATGAACAAGGCAGTTAACCCATTGTTCCTAGGCTGTCAATGAAAATAAGAACATGTTCTTAACTGACTTGTCTAGTAAAATACAAAAATCCTGACCAGTTTCCCAGTCCCTGCTGATGAAAAACATCCCCACAGCATGATGCTGCCACCACCAAGCTTCATTGTGGGGATGGTTTCTTGGCGTGATGAGAGGTGTTGGGTTTGCACCAGACATAGTGTTTTCCTTGATGGCCAGAAAGCTCAATTTTAGTCTCATCTGACCAGAGTACCTTCTTCCATATGTTTGGGGAGTCTCCCACATGCCTTTTGGCAAACACCAAACGTGTTTGCTTATTTCTTTCTTTAAGCAAATGCTTTTTTTCTGGCCACTCTTCTCTAAAGCCCAGCTCTGTGGAGTGTATGGCTTAAAGTGGTCCTATGGACAGATAATCCAATCTCCAATGTGGAGCATTACAGCTCCTTCAGGCTGATCTTTGGTCTCTTTGTTGCTTCTCTGATTAATTCCCTCCTTGCCTGGTCTGTGAGTTTTGGTGGGCGGCCCTCTCTTGGCAGGTTTGTTGTGGTGCCATATTATTTCAATTTTTGAATAATGGATTTAATGGTGCTCTGCGGGATGTTCAAAGTTTCTGATATTTTTTTATAACCCAACCCTGATCTGTACTTCTCCACAACTTTGTCCCTGACCTGTTTGGAGAGCTCCTTGGCCTTCTTGGTGCCGCTTCTTTGGTGGTGCCCCTTGCTTAGTGGTGTTGCAGGCTCTGGGGTCTTTCAGAACAGGTGTATATATATTGAGATCATGTGAAAGATTATGTGACACTTAAATGAAGTCCACCTGTGTGCAATCTAACTAATTGTGGGACTTCTGAAGATTATTGGTTGCACCAGATCTTATTTCGGGCTTCATAGCGAAGGGGTTGAATACATATGCACAGACCACTTTTCCGTTTTAACAACAAGTTATTTTTGTCATTTCACTTCATATTTTGTGTATGTCCATTACATGCAATCCAAATAAAAATCTATTTAAATTACAGGTTATAACGCAACAAAATAGGAAAAACACCAAGGGGGATGAATACTTTTGCAAGGCACTGTATACACCCCCTTTATATATCCTATGGTTCTGACTTGGTGAACAGGGAGAATACTGTAAGAACGGCCCATGTTCTGAATTCTGTAACTATACATGTCAAAAGTGCTGAACACATAATTATATTGACTAAATCCATCCTAGCTCGCTCATTAATGTCTAATCGAAATTACAGATTGCCTCCTATCTGCTCGTCATCTCCTTATGCCATAGTTTGTACATCTCATTTGTCAGTAGAAACCACATTTGTTTAAGCAAGTCAGCCATATCAGATATCTATTTTTTAAAGACAGTAAATAAGACTGAATTAACTGTTTTGCTGCTAGACAAGACTCCGCTGATAGCCAGGTGTAGTGATGGTAAGGATTCACTCCATGGTGCTGAAAAGAAAGCTCTGCTGTTGGGACAGCTTCATGTAGGCCCTAACAGTTTGTGGGCATCGTTTGTCACCGTTATAGTGCAATGAATGCATTGTTTAGTGTAGTGTTGTGTAGTGGCTTTGTTGGCATGCATCAACAACGAAACATTTTGGGAGTTTGCTTCACCAAGATTGACATGCTAAAATCACCACTGGTATTCAGGAAAGTCAGAGGGAGAAAGAGAGCCATGACACAAACATTCCATAGGATGCTATATTATGGTCCTTGTCATCAACAGATCTGCGTTCAAATACTATTTGAAATCATTCATTGTATCTGTAATTGATTTAGGTTGCCTGTTGAAATGGAACCATTAGAAAAGTCTCAAAAGTGCAAATCCCTCATTCCTTGCACTCCAGGCTCAAAGTATTGGAAAGATTTCAACCCAGGTTTTGTCATCAACGGCCTATAGAAATGTAATGTATAAAGCTGCCCCAATTCTCTACTCACAACAGAATTTTTTTTAAAAAAGTTCTATACAATATGTTTCTCTCTTTTGTACTCCTTCTAATCAACACTTGGCCTCAAAGTGCTTTGCATTTGGAGTAATTAAGTTGATCATACCACAGATAGAACATGAGACAGATATTTCACCAGATGTATAAATGTGAAGCATCCGATTGGCGTTTCCACTCTACCAAATACCAAATATGGTGATGAGAGGAAGCCCAGTTTGCTCCCATTTGAAAAGACAGTCTCCAGTCTATCTTGGTTAGTTATAAAAGTCTTTGATAATACTGTGTACAATATTCTTTTTTTAGCATTCAATTCAATATTTTTTTTACAATTAATATTTTTGTCCACACCCACTTTAGCAATGTCCCTTCCCAGTTTTGACCGTTCTGCCTGCTCTGACCCCGAGCCTTTCTGCCGTTCTATACCTTGCCCCACCTCACTGAATTATTAACCCCTGCCTGCTCTGACCCTGAGTCCTCCTGCCGTTCTGGACCTTTTGTACCCTCTGGATTATTGACCCCTGCCTTCCCTGACCCTGCCTGCCGTTCTATACCTTGCCCCACCTCACTGAATTATTGACCCCTGCCTGCCCTGACCCTGAGTCCTCCTGCCGTTCTGGGCCTTTTGTACCCTCGCTGGATTACTGACCTCTGCCTGCCATTGACCTGTCGTTTGCCTGCCCCTGGACTAGAAATAAACGTTTGTTTCACCGACACTGTCTGCATCTGGGTCATACCTGAAACCTGATAGTTGATTGTGAATACGGCTGGAAGAGACAGGTTAGGGTATACTTATACTCTTGTTCACATTAATTCAAAAAACAAAATCCCACGTTGAAATATGTATCTTTTTCAAATAAATATTTGAAAATACAGCATACCATATTAAGGTGAAATAAAACATCTATATAATGATCAGTTTGTAGTGAAAAATGACATTTTAATTTATCAAAATGTTTTTCCTAAAATTATGCACCTTTAAAAAAAGAGTAGACCTACATATATTATGTATATTCCTTAGATAACCTTGGCAGCTGGTAATCAATGTATTTTTACAGTTTAAATGTTTTTTTTTTTGATAATGTTGTACTCCTACATGGTCTGGCCAGCAGAGATGTAAAGTTAGGGGATATTTTTATGATTTTATGATCTCCTCTGCACTAGTAGTGAACAACAAACAGATCACTGTGCTTTTCTGTTCCTTAACGCAGTAGTTCCGAGTTCTCATAACATTTCATTCAAAGAGGTATTTGTCTTTGTAATTCATGGAAGCCGAAGACAAATGTCTATTTTCCTTCAAAGCTATTGAATTGGATCCATCCTCATTCAAATCCGCTGCTTCATCCAGAAAAGCAGTGATTTCCATGGTTGTATAGTGGGTGGGACAAGCCACAGCTGTCTGTCACAAGTCTGTCAGGCATTTGCTGGATGAGGTTTCCACATAGATGCATCCCTGGTATCCTGAATGTGATTGGCCGCCCTGCAGGTCAATCCCCTGGCTCCGCTCTCTCTCGCTGTCGCCGGTCTGGAGTCGAGCCCCTCCTAATAGAGTGTCCCAAAGTAGACCACGGCTCCACAACTAAACACACACACACACACACACACATACACATTCGCCCTCAGTGGTATTCGCCCTCAATACTATTTTCTCTCAAAACTATTTGCCCTCAGTACTACTAGCCCTCGGTACTGTATCATCCTTGTGAGCTGTTTGTGTGTGTGTGTTTCTAACCTTAATGCTGATGTGTGCATCTGGGTATCTCCTGTAGAAAATGGCCCTCATATTGAACTCTGGATTTCCATCCTCCTTGAACACTCGTGTTCTTATGGTGTCGTCTTCACAACAGATCACAGCATACACATCTGGTGCTACACAACACAGATACATACAGACACCATACATAGACAATTACTCTTGTGTTGTCAGACTTCGTCTCATATTCTTTGGAAAGATGGATATCGAGGTTTGTATACAATGAGACTTGATGTGGTCAGTTACTGGTATGAGCCACAATTCCGTGGGATGGTAATGTATGTTATGGTAATGTATGTCATACTAATGTTCGTAGCGACAATGTATGCCACAATTTTGTTGTTGTTGAGATAATGTATAGCATAATGAATAAATAAAGTTATAATAATTTGTCAACAATGTTTACTGTGATAATGTATGTTATGATAATGTTTAGCATGATAATGTATGTTATGATAATACGTGTCATAATAATCTGTTTCGATAATATATGTCACAATAATTTATGGTATGATAATGTATGTTTATAATAATATGTCACAATAGTGTATTTTATGATCATTTATGTTTAATGTACTGTATGTTACTGTAGGTTCATGCTCTACAACATCCGCAGAGTACGACCCTGCCTCACACAGGAAGCGGCGCAGGTCCTAATCCAGGCACTTGTCATCTCCCGTCTGGATTACTGCAACTCGCTGTTGGCTGGGCTCCCTGCCTGTGCCATTAAACCCCTACAACTCATCCAGAACGCCGCAGCCCGTCTGGTGTTCAACCTTCCCAAGTTCTCTCACGTCACCCCGCTCCTCCGCTCTCTCCACTGGCTTCCAGTTGAAGCTCGCATCCGCTACAAGACCATGGTGCTTGCCTACGGAGCTGTGAGGGGGCTCTGATCAGGCCCTACACCCAAACAAGGGCACTGCGTTCATCCACCTCTGGCCTGCTCGCCTCCCTACCACTGAGGAAGTACAGTTCCCGCTCAGCCCAGTCAAAACTGTTCGCTGCTCTGGCCCCCCAATGGTGGAACAAACTCCCTCACGACGCCAGGACAGCGGAGTCAATCACCACCTTCCGGAGACACCTGAAACCCCACCTCTTTAAGGAATACCTAGGATAGGATAAAGTAATCCTTCTCACCCCCCTTAAAAGATTTAGATGCACTATTGTAAAGTGGCTGTTCCACTGGATGTCATAAGGTGAATGCACCAATTTGTAAGTCGCTCTGGATAAGAGCGTCTGCTAAATGACTTAAATGTAATGTAAATGTTATGATAATGTATAGCATGATAATGTATGTTATGATAATACATTTCATAATAATCTGTTTCGATAATATATGTCACAATAATCTATGTTATTAAGATAATGTTTATAATAATATATGTCACAATAATGTATTTTATGATAATGTATGTTGTGATAACGTTAATAATGCCCCAGTGAGGTAACACTACCTGTCTGTTTGGGCTGGCTGAGTCCGCAAGCTCGGCGCAGGTGGACGGTGGTCACGACACTGGACTGGGGGAGACAACACTGCCACACTGACAGAGCAGGCAACTCCTGTCTCAACTCACTATATATATATATATATATATATATATATATATATATATATAGAAGAAGAATGATAGACAGTAATATTATCAATCATTATATAGTGCTGACATGCTAAATGCACAGGGAATCTCACACACACACACTTGATATTACACCTTCTTTCCTAACATACGTTCCATTCCTTCATTCTTAACATTCACACCATTCCCCCTGACCTGAGTCTGAGGTGTGAATGTGAGAAGAGGCGTAGCAGAAAGCGTCCGGTGGCCCTAGGTTGAAAGGTGGTGGGGAGGAGGGCGTAGCGGCCGGGGACCAGAGTCACTCGCAGGGCAACGCTACGGGAGTCTATGTACACAGAGCTTGCAGCCTGCTCCACCACACGCTGCACACGGCTTAGACGGTTCACCTCCACCTGTTAACAATGGAGGAGGGTGAATTAATATGCGGGTAAACGCACAGTAAATATGACATACACACACATATGTAGTTTATAAACTTTGTATCCATTGAACAAGCCATACAAATAAAGGCATTTTAACTACATGAAGAGTACCTTGGTCCTCCTTTCTTTTTGATGACCAATTTACCCCTTTTACCAAAGAGCCCCTTCTGTCTACCAAAATCTACTATTGTGTACCTTAGTAGCGCTTCCCTTCTTTCTTTTGTTTGGAGTTTTGCATATATTTTACATTAGCTGCTAACGTGGCTATCATAAAGAACTACAAATGCCATGATGATCTGGACGAGACTGCCGAATCGAGGCAAAGGTAATAATCTCTGGATTAACTATCTAATGTTAGCTACGTGTACAGTACCAGTCAAACATTTCAACACCTACTCATTCAAGGGTTTTTCTTTATTTTTCCTATTTTCTACATTGTAGAATAATAGGGAAGACATCAAAACTATGAAATAACACATGGAATCATGTAGTAACCAAAAAAGTGTTGTAAAAAAAAGTGTTGTAAAATATGTTTTATATTTGAGATTCTTCAAAGTAGCCACCATTTGCCTTGATGACAGCTTTGCACACTCTTGGCATTCTCTCAACCAGCTTTCTGAGGTAGTCACCTGGAATGCAAGTGTGTGCAAATCTGTTATCAAGGCAAAGGGTGGCTACTTTGAAGAATCTTAAATATAAAATATATTTTGATTTGTTTAGCACTTTTTTGGTTACTACATGATTCCATGTGTTATTTCATAGTTATTTCACTATTATTCTACAATATAGGAAATAATAAAATAATGAAAAACCTTTGAATGAGTAGGTGTGTTTGACTGATGCCTTAGTAAAAAATAAATTGGCAAAAAAAATGTAATGGACATTTCTGTGAACTTGTCTTGTGCAAGTTTACAATACCTGATAGCAAAGGTGTCAGCTAGAGATGACTTAAGGAGCTTGCAGGGATTTGTAGTTTTTCATGAGTTCTACTGTCAAATCTACTCCTGCTCCCGGTCTCGGCGCATCACCTTTCTGATTACTTCCCCTATATCTGTCACTCCCTTTGGATCTTTCCCCGGGCGTTACTGACTCTGTTTCTGTGTTTCCTGTCTGTAAGCTATTCGTGTTTCTTGTTTCGTTCAATGTTCCATTATTTATTAAATTCACTCCCTGTACTTGCTTCCCGAATGGAGGCAGAAAACAATGTATCAGGCCAGCTGTGGTTTACAACCTGATAGCAATATTTTATGGACTATCAAGAAATGTATTGGTGAATTGTATTAATCATTCATTGAACTGCATCCATCTTTTCTGCCAACAATGCCTTAGTGTACGTCATGGAAGGTTGAGTCAAATATAACCTATTTTTAAAACCTCTTATGAAGTTGGTTTTGTAGCATGAACTGGACATTTGATATTTGTTACTGATGTTATGATTGTCAGTTTGTTTAATATCTGCAAAGTAGTTAAAACGCTGTCAGTTACACTTTAAACTTTAGGTCACTGGTTACTTTGTGTGCTAAACATGAAATGCATTTTGCAATGGGAAGTCATCGTTGTACATTTCGATTGTGAAATGCTTAATGCTTAATGCTTTTCCAGCATTAGTAGCCATATTGTAAGTTCAACATTTGCAAAACACCCAGTTTTCATAAATAACTCTCTCTCATAACTCTCCATATTTTTGTCCAAAAGGAAAAGGCTTGCTGTCGCACAAGGTCAGCAGCAACATTTAGCGACAGATTGAGTTTATAGAGGTTCTTCAGGTTACCGTTCACCATTACACCAAAATATGTAAAGCCATAGGCGACCATCTAAATGGAAACTTGTGCTTGATGGTATGGTGGTCAAAGACAGACAACGGTAAGATTTTGCTTTTATCAAAATTGACCTTATATCCAGAGAAAGAACTATAACACTGTAGAAGATTTAGATGCACTATTGTAAGTGGCTGTTCCACTGGATGTCATAAGGTGTATGCACCAATTTGTAAGTCGCTCTGGATAAGAGCGTCTGCTAAATGACTTAAATGTAAATGTAAATGTAGTAGGATCTGCAAGTGAGAGAGGGATTGTTCTGGGTTTGTTAGAAATAAGATAAGGTCGTCCGCAAAGAGTGATAACTTGTGGGTATGGGGGCCCACCTCAAAGCCATGTATGTCAGGGCACGTTCTAATAGCCTCAGTCAACAGTTCGATGGTGTCATGACGTTGGCCTGGGGGTTAGGTTTATGACAGTCATAAATACCTCTTCCCCCTTTTCCCTCTCTCTACCCTACTAAGGTTACTTTTGCAAAACCCTTCGTTAACATAGAGATTTGGGGAACATCAGAAGGTGGGGGGAAATTAACTATATTCTGGTAATGCGACCAATTGAACATATGCGGTGGTACTTAATGAATATGATGTCAGTTCGGTTTTTATCTGAGACATTCTCAATGATAAGATGATATAAACTCTACAGTGGAAAGTCTACACATCAGAGTTATCGGATTCACATGGAATTGTTGTTCAATTTAAATGTTTGAATATGAAATTATTTGTGATGGGATGAAATGTGATTTTAACTACTAAAATGAGAGATTTGGATTTTCATAAGATAGGGCTGCTCAATCAGTGGCCCGCCCTGTGAAGGGACATGGGCTATAAAACTTTTCAAACACGCCCTCCTCTCCCTTCCTATATAAGCCCTTGATGACAATATAACTTTCTGTTTCCCGAGGATGTAGGACGACGGTCCGATGTCAGAATGGTTCAGATAAGAACTACAGAATGAAGCCAACATCAGTGGGAGCTTTGGTTGCGAATGGTATGAACTTTGAACTATTATTCACTACAGAAGTGATACCTCCTAGCCGTTGAGTTAGCAACTGCAGCTGCAAACGTAGGTTAGGAAGGAACAGACAGAGTATCCCGTCTACCACACAACGGCGTTACTACAATGTATTCAATTTACCAGCAGAGACATTCTTCAAAGGAGACAGGACTAGGTTGGGCAACACGGCCTTCCATCCACCACCAACCTACCGAAGCGCAGCTCTGAGTAATTGTTTATTGCATTTTCCTTTTCCAAATGGGTGGTAATTTAGAATGCATGAGATACTGTATTTACGATAGCACAGCTTCTCCCTTTGTTCCTCAGTCTTCTCGCTCTTTCAATCAAACCCAGCCCTTTTCCTTTGTGTAACAAGCTGTCATATCTGTTCCGCCCGCTAGGGATGTTTTGCTTTATGACGTAATTTGTAATCAAGTTATGATTTAATTATGTGTATGTGTAATTCTGTGTGATTAGTTAGGTATTTAGTAAATAAATGATTAAACCCAATTTTGTATTGCTGATTCAGATTGTTAGCCAGGGTTCGTGCAGATAACCAAGAATTTACAACTTTCAAATGAGACTGAATTAAGATGACGATTGATATTGACTGCTATTGATGTAAAATATGACTAGGTCTTTAAGAGTTTATTCGGAAGATAACAGCTCTACAAATATTATTTTGTGGTGTCCGACTCTCTAGTTAATTACATTTTCATGATTAGCTCAATCAGGTGATATTAATTACGGAGAAATTATTTTATAGAATAGCATGTCACATCACTTAATCCGGCATAGCCAAAGACACGACAGTGGCGAGGGCAAAGAGGTGGGGGATAATTAGGCAACCTTGTCTATTCCCCCTATAGAGAGGGAAAGAGGAGGAAGTAATCCCATTGGTAGCAATCCTAGCTATAGAAGATTTGTAGAGTGATTTTATCAAACTTAAAAACACGGTACCTAAACCAAACTTTTCCAAGACGCGAAAGAGGTATGGCCATTCAACCCTATCAAAGGCCTTTTCAGCGTCGAGGGAGACTGCGACACTAGGTATTTTGTTTTTGTTAGCAAGGTGAATTATATCAAAGAACCTTCTGAGATTATGGGAGGACAATCTATTAATTATGAAGCCAGTCTGATCCGGGTTGACCAACAGGGGAAGACATGACTCCACTCTCTTAGATAGCATCTTGGTGACCAGTTTACAATCTGTGTTCAGGAGAGAGATTGGTCTATAGGAGGCACACTTTAGCGGGTTTTTCCCTTTCTTGTGAATTACAGTAATCACTGCTTGAGAGAAAGACTCTGGAGAGCAGTTGTCTTCCCTGGCTTTTTTAAGTACTTCCATAAGGTAGGGGACCAACAGCTCCCTAAATACTTTAAAGAACTCTGGATGGAAGCCATCCTCCCCAGGTGATTTATTAGAAGGTAAGGATTTAATGGCCTCCAACAATTCAGGAACTGAGAACTGTTCACTCAGGCGCTCTCTGTCTTCCTCTGACAGGCATGGGAGGTTGAGAGAGGAGAGAAAGGAGTTGATCTCTGATAGATCATCGCTTGATTGGGAAGTGTAGAGGTCTTCGTGTTATTTCTTAAAAGTATCATTAATTTCAGTAGGGTCGAAAGCTATCTCATGAGTAAGAGTTTCTATAGCATTAATTGCCCTCTACTTTCCTCTGCATTCAGTTGCCATGCCAATACTTTGTGTGCTTTCTCTCCAAGCTCGTAGTAACGCTGGTTTGATTTAGTGATGGCCCTCTCAGCCTGATATGTGTTCAGAGTATTATATTTCAGTTTTTTATTTATCAAAAGCCTGTATATATATTTAGTTGGGCCTCTTTGGTAGGTCTTCTCTTGCTCAGAGATTTCAGATTCAAGGGCATTCAGTTCCGCACCGTGTTTTCTCTTCAACCCTTTAGTATAGGAAATAATCTGTCCCCTCAGATAGGCTTTCAATGTGTCCCAAAGAATGAAACTGTCAGGAGGGGAGGGGCTGTTTGTCAAAGTAAAAATATTGATCTGCTCTTTGATGAATGCACAAAATCAGGTTGCTTCAGGAGTGTAGATTTTAGTCTCCATCTATATGCTCCTTGGTAGGAATGGAGATTGATAATACCAGAGGAGAATGGTCACTAAAAAATCTGGGGAGATACTCGACATCTAACACTCTATGAAACGTTTGGGTCGATAGTAAAAAGTTATCTATGCGTGTGTGTGTGTTGTGTGGGTGTGAATAAAAAGAGTAGTCCCTATCCTGTGGGTGCAACTGTCTCCAGATGTCTAGCAAATTAAGATCTTTCATGAATGACATGATGAGCTTGCCGGCTTTGGTAAGAAGTGAGGGTTTATCAGAGGACCTATCAAGAAATGTATCTAAACAAACATTTAAATCTCCTCCAGCCAATAGCCATCCTGGTAGTGCTTGAGCGACCTGAAGGAAGACATTCTGAATAAACATATGATCATCGAAGTTATATAATAATAATAATATATGCCATTTAGAGCATAAATACAGTCATCATACATTCTAGGGGTGGTCCCGGGATCCCCAAGACTTACAAAATGTATGCCCTGAGCTACACCAAAAAAGGAGCCAATAGGGTCCTCCGGGACCTCAGAGATGGTGGTGTTGTTGACGCAGAAGGGGATGTGTCTACTTTTGCAGTAAAATTGCAGTTCCTCTTGCTTTGGAGTTAAAAGAGGACGCAAAAAATGGTCCTACCCATTCCCTCTTCAATTCCTTGTGTTCACTGGCTGTAAGATGCGTTTCCTGTAAAAACACAATGTCAGCCTTTAATTTCTTAAGGTATGTATAGACTCTTTTCCTTTAAATCGGGCTGTTAAGACCTTTTACGTTGAATGTGACATATTTTAGTGGATTAAGCATAGGTTGGGTTTAAAATATATAACCAAATGGAGATCTCTTATATGTCATCTCTTATATATATTCAACTTTAGTTTGAACACTGAAGTGACCTATGTGTCTCTTTAGGAAGGAAAAAACCATAAACATAGAAAAACAAAAACAAAACAGAAACCCCACCCGGGGTTGTCAGACTAAAACCACAATACCAACAATCAAACATGAATACACTTGTAGAGATACGTTGTTGCTCGCTATCCATCTTGCTCTTACTAGCTAAACTTTGGCGTAAACTAAAACCTGCGAGCTCTCTAAGTTGAAAACAAACGTTGTGAATAGACGTTTATGGCTGAATATCTACTGCCCACAGTAAGGGCTGCTTGAGTCTTTTTCAGGAGAGGAGAAACATAAATGGGGGGGAAAGCAGAGAGACCATCCTGATTCAGACCCGGTTCAGTTCTTTGAGAAAAGTGAACACTTCTCCCGGTGTGTTGAAGAGATGGCTTCGGCCTTTGTACTGAACTTTCATCTGTGCAGGGTGGATGAGGTAGCCGGTGAGGTTCTTCTCCTTCAGTGCTTTGGCGGCAGGTCTGAACTGCTTGCGACGTCTGGCGAGATCCGCGCTCATATCCGGGAAATGGCTGACCCTCTCGCCATCGATGGTGATGTACCCTTTGGCTCTTGCGAGTTGCAGTATCTTCTCTCTGTCCTGGAAACGGAGGAACCTGATCAGGCCAGCTCGTGAGGGCTCATCTGGCCCGGGGTTTCGGGGGCGGATGTTCTGTGGGCGCATTCGATTTCCAATGGCTTGGTGAAGTTGATTATGCCTAGGACATCCGGGATCCAATGAGTGAAGGAACAGACCGGGTCATGGCCCTCGCTGTCCTCTTTCAATCCCACCACACAGATATTGCTATGTCTGCTCTGGTTCTCCATCTGGTCTACCTTGTTTTTCAGGTAGGCATTGTCCTTCTACAGTTGTATTAGAACCTGGTCATGTCGAGTAATGGTATCTTCAACTGTGCTAATGCACAACTCAATCTCAGTCGTTCTCAAAAGGAGATCATTCATGGAGGATTTCAGGTTGTCAATGGAAGAATGGAGTTCAGCCGATTTCTTGCCAATTTTCAGAGAAAGACCTTTGTTACCATCCTGATTTCCCGGAGGAGAGTAGCAAGCCTGTCGGCAGGCTCGCAAGAGGCCGAGAGCAACAGTCTGGAACTGTCGTCTGAGTTATGAGGGCTAATGCTAAACTACGTTTAGGTTGTCCTTCTTGCCTCTCGGCCGGAGGTCCAAGGCTCTTTGGGAAGGTAAGTACTTGACAATTTATCAGCCGATGTTAGAATATTGTTTCAACATTGTTATTTAGGTAATAATGGAATAACTTTGAAGAGCTTGGTTTGTCAACGTCTGCTCAGCTCCGCGGCATCACGTGCTCCTCGATTTGGTACTGTTTGACACGTATGAAAGAGAAGTCTTGGCCAACGTTTCTAGACGTTGTCAGGAGGTTTCAAAATGAATGTTTCAAAATAAATGTATTTGAAACCTATTCCAACATAGCCAATAGGTTGGGATTTGAAACTGTTTGACACGTACGAGAAGGAACTCCTGGCCAACGTTTATGAACGTTTTCAGTAGGTTTCAAAATAAACATTTATAAATAAATGTATTTGAAACTTATTCCAACGTTTGCCACGTACGCACTTCGTGGGTACAGCCATGTTTGTTTACTTCACCACTATCCCGTAATGCTAGGTAACTTTCTTCTTCTATAACGTTACTTGTCAAAATTGACACATCTGTCTCCAGAGAAAAGAGAGTCTGTCACGACTCCCACCGAGGGTGGCTCCCCTGCCTGTTCGGGTGGCGCTCGGCGGTCGTCGTCGCCGGTCTACTAGCTGCCACCGATCCCCTTTTCCTTTTCTGTTTGTTATGTCTTATTGGTTGCACCTGCCTCTTATTTTGTTTTGATTCAGGACTATTTAAGCCTGTTAGGCCCGCCTGTTATTGTGCGGGCTTGTTTTCTGTTAGTCGAGGTTGTTACGTGTAGTGTTCCTGTCTGTTTGTGCCCTGTGTTGGGTTGGACCATTTTTGATTATTCGCCTGTTGTTTTGGCCGTTTAATTTGGAGGCCGTAATAAAGTCCGGTGTCCGCATTATCCTCTACTCTCTGCTTGACTCCGCACCCACCACTCCAGGCTTTGTGACAGAGTTGCCGATAAACAGAAAGAGATCGGTGTGCCCAAATGGTCTGAGAGAGCACGAGTTAACTGTGCCCCTCAAATAAATGTTATTGGTCCAGTGAGGAGTTTTAACACTCAGGTTACCTTGTTTCAGACGACAGCACCTGAAATAATGGAGAGAGACGGAAGCCCAAGAGACAGAAGCCCAGGAGAGAGAAGGAGCACAAGCACAGATTTGACCTGAATGCTTTTTGACTAAAGAGGACATTTTGTAACTCCAGCGATTTGATTAAATGTGTCCAGTGGTAAAAAGAAAGGGAAATAGTAATAAAGTAGTACTTTACTAAAAGTAGTCAAATACACCTATTACCAACGTTTGGCTGTTCATTCAAGTTTAAAAGAGAACTAATTGTCAATGTTGTAAATGACACTAATGCCAATGTTTACCAAACGTTGATGACACCTATGACAAATGTTTACAAAACATAATCTGTCCCCCTACACACCAAAACTGAACGTTTATCTGAATGCATTCAGAATGTTTAGACAACCAATCCAACACCGAAAAAAACCTTTATGAAACAATTTTTTTCTACCTGGGATACGACTTATCAATTATGCAGTACAATTAGAGAAATCATGCACAAAGAAGTCTACACAATCGCAAAGCACGTGAAATATATTCACATGCCCGCCGCACACATAGCCTAGATCCAGGGGAATATCATCTACAGGCAGAAATAGTTTGCAGTTCTCAACTGGTTTTGGCATGTAGTAGCTCACAAAGAATGACATCGATAGCTGGTAGGGTAGGAAAGACATTTCAACTTATGATATCTACCAATGGGTATACAAACCAGGTATTGAAAAAGTTTCATCAGAAGTCTTGGTTAGTAGACTATTTGTAATGCGCAATTGTCATGATGTGCTGTTAGCATCAGGGGCGTAGACATGGATGGGCTCCAATCAGATGTGGTTTAACCACTGTTGTGGACTTAGACCATCAAATGTTGTCTTTGTTCTGTACAAAAAAAAATGTAATTTTGAGAGTGAAAATCTGAAAAAGATATAGGACAACTCATTGAAAAACATAGGAAAACATTATTTGTTTTTTCACACGAGATGCCTTTCTTACGCTGGGCAGGCCTTTGGGAACTTTGTCAAAATTAGAGTATACCCACTTCTCCAGGCACCACTACACCACTGCATAGGGCCGATGGAAAGACTGGAGTCACACACAGCATGATGTTAAAAGATAAGCAGTCCATAAACTCGGACATACGAAGCCAGTAAATCCCAATGATAAGAATACAAAAGCACAATCATTAAGCATTTATCAATCGAAATGTACAACTATTACTTCCCATTGCAAAAAATCATGTTTAGCACACAAAGTAACCAGTGACCTAAAGTTTAAAGTGTAACTGACAGCGTTTTAACTACTTTGCAGATATTAAACAAACTGACAATCGTAACATCAGTAACAAATATCAAATTCCCAGTTTATGTTACAAAACCAACTTCATAAGAGGTTTTAAAAATAGGTTATATTTGACTCAACCTTCCATGACGAACACTAAGGCATTGTTGGCAGAAAAGATGGATGCAGTTCAATGGATGATTAATACAATTCACCAATACATTTCTTGATAGTCCAAAAAATATTGCTATCAGGTTGTAAACCACAGCTGGCCTGATACATTGTTTGCTGCTTCTATTCGGGATGCACTGTTTCAGTTGCAATGACAACATTTTCTGGACAAAAACAGACGAATGTAATCAAGGCTGGGAATGCTAAAAACACGGAGCCTAGCTAGCTAGCCAGGTGCTAGGAGGATGTCATGTCATGGAGTAGGTGAGTGACTGATTTGTACCCCTCATTTCTTTTTTCAGTGGCTATACACAGCTAGAGATGCAAGTGTCATTTGGTTAGCCAGCAAGAACTTGAACTGTTATCCAGTTAACACGTCTTGCGTTCGCAAATTCACTCTGGCTATCTACTCCAATTTCAGAGCACTCTGGTCTGATTGTGCCATAGCGCAGAACAACTGAGGAATTTACAAATGAGCAACACAAACTGAAAGTGTCAGTAAACGTAGGCAAAAAAAGTAATACTTAGTCAAGAACGCTCTAGTTGACATGTAAACATCCTAGTTCAGTTCTAAGTGAATGATGGCAGGCCCGTGTTGCAAATGGATTGTTACAGAGAATCAGACAAATTATGTTACCCTTTGCCTATTGGCTACTTAGCTTATTCAAGCCTATCTCAAATTACAACACTGCCCCATTAAGACAAAAAAAGCTCTTACTTGACTTGCTTTTCAGAGATGTCTAGAAATGCAGAGGTTTTGTGCTCTTGTATGAAGCAATCAGGCTCCATTGCTGACTACAAAGGATCTATAACTGGGCTAATAACTCAGTACCTAGCAAAGGATATGAACAAATGTACAAATGTGAACACGTTGCTACATGTAGTTCTCGCTTTGATCTAAAAACAAGCGCATCTACTCAGGACTGCTCATGCTGTAAAAACAGTCCAGTTCAATGTGAATGGCACAGATCCATATATGGCAATGGTCTATTTGCATATAGGCCTACTGAAGCTGTGATTGGCTATGGCACACCGGCCTGTGTAGAGTACGAGCCTGAGTCGTGCCTGTCAATGCAATAGAATCCTATTCTGATGCGTTGTGCCGACAACAAAATCTCTTCCAGAATTATTTTTCTATATTAAATCTTGCGCAGTTTGTTTTGTTTCGGTATGTTGCATTGATTCCATCACAATTCCCACAGTAAAGGGAAATGTTGATAGTGTTACCTAACAGGGAAGTTCAATCTCGTGCTTCTCTGTGCAGGCTAATATTTCTTCTGCATGGCACGCTTCCAGTTTAGAGGGAACATTGCCTGTGACTCACCCTCAGCACCTCAAAGCCGATGGGCAGATTCGCTCCTCCTCCATCCTTCCTCTTTATCCTCCTGTCCTCCTGCTGCAGACAGATCAACACCTCATCCTCCTTTCCCTGCACCTCAAACATGAACTGTAGTGGGAGAGGTGGGATAAGAGATAGAAGGGGGGCAGAAGGGAGGCAGAGCGTCCCTAGAATAGCAGTCACACTAATATAGCTTAGTGTCAGTTGTTTCCCAACTGCACCCCTCTGAATAGGCTTTCACAGGTCTATTTCTACACACTTAAGATTGCAGCAGTTGCCAAAATAGTACATGTTGAGTCCTTACAGTTATAGCAACACAAATTATTTACATGCTTGAGGTATAAGCATACTATATAATGAGATACTATACTATCATACTGAGTGTAGTTCTCTGATCATAAATAATATGTTTATCACTACCGTCAGAATGTAACTACTGGTCATTACCAAACAGACTCTGAGTGGACTGAACCTTGCCCTGGAAACATTTAACCAGTTGCTATGGGCATAAACCTAGCTATAGTGTAGGCTCACCTGGTTGTTGTGTAGAAATATATAGGGTAAACTCACCTGGGGGTTGTGTAGAAAGGTGTCTTTGTGGTTGATGCATCCTCCACACCTACTCCTCTTATCCATGTGTTTATCCCACCGTCCATCCACCTCTCCCTCCTTCTTCACACTCTCCTCCTTCCTCTTTGTCTTCTTCTCCCCCCCCTTCTTCGCTACAGCCACCTTCTCTCTCCGTCCACCGCCTCCTCCTTCTCCTCCTCCACCTCTCCGTCTCTTCCCCAATCTTGCCTCCTTCCGGTCCCCTCGCGGAGTCTGGTTCACCTCCCCAGGCTTGGCTGTGTTTTTCCAGAGGTTGGATGCCTGGCGGCCGGGGAGGAGGGTGGCGGGGGTTGCCCCGGTAGTGTTGGGGGCTGGGACCCACTCCCCATGGCAGCGAACCTCTCTCCAGTGGGTGTTGGGCCACAGCAGGGCTCGTTCTACCAGACGACACACCACCACATCTGTGAAGTAGCGGCAGAAGTCCTCAAACTCCATCCTGAGGGAAGGGGAGGTGAAAAAGTATCTTTTTAGTTTTTCAACAGGAATTGTAGTGTATTTGTAGTGACTTGTTTAATGATTTGAGCATTGTTTTCTGTCAAAAGAGTGATGCTTATTTTACTATATGTCTTTACCAGAACTCTCCCACATCTCTGACAATGAGGCCCATCTTCTCCCTCTCACCTCGACCAACCTGCTTCCACTGCTGAGACCTGAAGGGGGTGCAAAGGAGCTCTATGTCAATGGACCAAATAGACAAAACCTTGTTTCCAGTCCGTTCCTGATTTTTGACATTACCCAAAAGGGACAACCCTTGGCCTATAGCTCTTTGTTGAATGTACCGTATCCTGATAGACTAGAACAGCAGTAACCGTTCGCCCTCACCCCTGACTCCAGGGCCCGGTAAAGTCGGCTGTACCCCAGGGGTTCCTCATGCGCACCATGCCGAGACGGGACGTCCCGCTACAACGGCCAGTCAGCAGTGACCGCTTCCCCAGACGCACCTTCCTCACCGCGGTGATACCGTAGGCATGGCCCCGCACCAGACCACAGTCTAGCACCGACTCTACTCTCTCTCCCTCCGCTGGCTGTAGAGAGAGTGAGAGAGAGACTCAATACAGATACGCTAATACCAATACACACCACAGGCACTCGATGAAGGAAACCCTGATGTGTATAATTGGAATCTTGCAGTATACTACAACTACACAATGAACAATACAGATCATTAATCAATAGAGGCATGTGTCTGGAGTGAAAGGACAGAAAGAGGCGTGACAGGATAGATAGCATTCAGTGCCATTCTAACGCATTCTGTCCTACAGTAAATGTAAGCGTTAGCATTGTTAATGCTGGACTGTGCCCAACACAGCCACTATGTATCCACCTGTCTCTCTATAACCCACTACTGTACAGTAGGTAGAGGTGATCTCTCTGGTAGGACAACATTCATAGAAGCTCTCTGGCCCAATCCCAAACCATTCATTACCACCCTGAATACACACGTTCATATCACATCTAGGGCAGGTTGGCACAAGCCTAGATTTTGAGGCCTCAGTACTAATTCACTGATCTAAGGTCAATTGAAAATCTTCCCCACACATGGTTACTGTCACGCTGTGGTGAGAAGGGTAAGCTGATCCTAGGACTGTGGTTATGCAGGGAAAAGTGTATTGGTCACTGACCCGTATAGAGCAGGTGATGAGGGCTTTGCATCCGTGGGCCTTGGCCAGGGTCTGGAACAGCGCCCTCCTCTGGTCGGGGTGCAGGGTGAGGGCCTCCCTGTCCAGGCATAGGGGCTCCGACACCCCCCCTGTGAAGTCTATGAGGGCCTCCGCCGTGTTACCGCCTTCTAATGCCTCATAGCAGCCATTCAACCTGGGGAAGAGGAAGAGGGGAGGAAAGGGTTGGAAGACTGAAGAAATGTTAAATGGGTGAGGATAAGGAAAGAATGTTGACTAGCTACTGGTTTATTTTGTCAAGTGTGGTCACTGTGGTGTATACTGTGTGGTGTACAGTACACTGTGTGGTGTATACTGTGTAGTGTATACTGTGTGGTGGATACTGTGTAGTGTAAACTGTGTGGTGTACACTGTGTGGTGGATACTGTGTAGTGTATACTGTGTGGTGGATACTGTATTCATTATATCTAAAATTACTGTGCAATTGGGACAATAAATGAATACTGATTGAGTGATTAACAAGCCTCCTCCTAGCCAACCTGAAATCTAATCTCTCAGCTGTGTCATGGCTTTAGTACAGTGTAAAGTCTCACTTGGCGTAGGCCTTCTCCAGCAGGCTGCTCCAGAACTCCCGTGGCGTGGCTGAGCGGCAGAAGAGCAGCGTTCCGTCCTCGCTGACCGGAAGGAGGTCGTCCACCACCACGTCTGTCCAGCGGCCAAGCCGCCAGAAGCGGAAGTGGAAGATTCCGGCGTACAGGTCCGGACGCTTGGGCTTCCACTCCTGTTCCACGTGAGCAGGAATCACCTGGTGGTTTAGACCAATCAAATTGAACACAGGTTTTGGGGTACTTGAATGTGTTAGTACAGAGGCAGCCAGCTTCCTGGTCGTTCAGAGCTACGGAGTGTGCAGGCTTTTATTCCAGCCCAGCACTAACATGTCTGATTCAGCTATAAGAAACATATCGTTAAGACTTCTTCAGTAAAATTAATATGAAATCAGTGACCAGGAAGTAAATCACTGAATGTGATTTGGCCTCTGCCCTTTGACCCCTCACCTTCTTCCACAGCGATGGCTCCGAGGCCAGACAGGAAGTGGCTGCCACCATCCAGCAGTTACCTAAGCTGCCTTGGTGCTGGTCCCATGTGCTGATCCTGTCCACAAAGAGACGAGGGTCCTTACACAGTTCCTGAGAGAGAGAGAGAGAGAGAGAGAGAGAGAGAGAGAGAGAGAGAGAGAGAGAGAGAGAGAGAGAGAGAGAGAGAGAGAGAGAGAGAGAGAGAGAGAGAGAGAGAGAGAGAGAGAGAGAGAGAGAGAGAGAGAGAGAGAGAGAGAGAGAGAGAGAGAGAGAGAGAGAGAGAGAGAGAGAGAGAGAGAGAGAGAGAGAGAGAGTCAATACAGATACACAATAACATGTTAACATATGCATACTCCAAGATCAGCAGTAAATTGGGTGCAACATACAGTAGAGTACAGTGCAGTAAGCCTATTCAATCTAGTTTATCTTGACATGGTGTCAGTGTTTTTGTCAGGACAAGTGTCAATCCAGTCTATGCTCATAATCCTAAACCTAACCCGTACTCTTACCCTAACCCTAACCAAAAACCTAACCTTAACCTTAACCCTAACCCTAAACACAGCTCCGAACCCTAACCCGAAACCTAACCCTAGGTCCTATCCCTAACACTTAACGTAATTCTAACCCTAACACTAATTCTAACCTTAACCCTAAACCCCCTAGAAATAGCATTTGACCTTGTGGTGACGAACAAAATGTCCCCAGTTGGTCAAATTTTTGTTTGTTTCCTAATCTTGTGGGGACTGGAAGTTAAACACTATCACACACACAAACGCACTACTACACACACAGGTCACAACCTGTAAACATGTAACTCTAGAAAAGTTATGAACTCAATTTCCCCTTAGATGACATCATGTTCAAGCTAAGTACTGTATGAAATATGATGCTGAACGGATTTTATAACAGTGATGATAGCTGAGGAAGGAAATTCAGAGTGTCCAAGTGTCTTGTGTGTGTGTGGTGTACACGTGCATGAATGCTGGTGAGAGTGTGTGCAAGTGTGTGTGTGCGTTTGTGTGTATACAGGAGTCCAAGTGCGTATGTCTCACTGCAAAGTGAGGTGACAGATGTCATCCTATCATTCGACTCCTGTTGGATGCAGGCTTAAATGACCTGTGCAGAGCATTAGGAACACAATCCCATTAACCCTTTGTGGTTAGCCCCCCCACACTCCAGTGAGCAAAGAGAATACCTGTGCAGTCCCGTATTCTATCGATGAATGCAATCAACAACAAAAATCTGACCTCCTATAGGAACATTTCGTTCCTCATATTGTTTTTGGTTTTTTTGTATATCTTCTATGTATACTTAAGAAAGACTACAACCACAACCTGATGTCCAATAAACAGCCACCCTTGAAGCTACACCACCACTACACAGCCCTTCTCCACTCGTCATCACAAACACATGCTATTTAAATCATCAGGTGATGCTTTTATAAACACACACTGAAACGCTGGTCATATTCAGGTCCAAATCTGCAACACGCGCCACACACACTCCCGTTGGTGTTGGGTTACACTGTCCTGATGCCTCTGGTCTGTTAGAAAGGCTTTAATGAACTATATCTGGAGTAAAACCTGCTGAGTTGATGACTAGAATTAGACTGGGGACTTAAACGGGTGCCTCCTGGGAAAGGGCACAAAGGGGAGTCCAGACGTTCTAAAGTGTGTGTGTGTGTGGTTGTAGAGCGAGAGAGAAAGCAAGTGATTGATTTTGATGAAAAATTCTGTTCTGGTGCCGCTTTTCTCTCTTTTTTCTTTTTTTTTGTGTGTTTATTTTGGTCTTTTTGTCTGTGTATGATTTTACCTCTGTTTTCGACTTCTATCTCTCACCCTCGTCCACTCTTTCACTGCCTCACTCCATCTCTCTCTCCCCCACCTTCCCCCTCCGTCCCATCCCCGATCCGCTCACCCGTGGTCTTTTCCATGTGAGTCCAGGGGGCGGGGCTCGTTTGTAGAAGAGTGACAGTGCGGATGGGGGAAAGAGGGGATCCTTGAAGAGCTTGCCCCGCTGCAGACATGCCCGCTTCAGCTTGTGGTAACTCTGCCCCTGGAACCAACACACTCTCTCTGGCATACTGAGGGTGAGAGAGAAAACGAGGAGACCGGGATTGAGAGAGAAAAAGATGGGGATTGAGAGAGGAGAGGGGGGGGGGGAACAGCAAAGAGAATGTCTGCTCATTTCAGTAGTTAGAACATGATGTTACAAAGTCCTCTCATTCTATTGGTGTCTATAGATAAAGAATGGTTCCGTTATTAATTACACTTTGGATGGTGTATCAATACTCACCCAGTCACGACAAAGACACAGGCGCTCATCCTAACTCAGTTGCCAGAGGAAACCATTCAGGGATTTCACCATGAGGCCAAAATAGATTTTAAAACAGCTACAGAGTTGAATGGCAGTGATAAGAGATAACTGAATATGGATCAACAACATTGTAGTTACTCCACAATACTGCCATAAATGACAGAGTGAAAAGTAGGAAGCCTGTACACAATAAAAAATATTCCAAAACATGCATCCTGTTCGCAATAAGGCACTAAAGTAATAGTGCAAAAAAAATCCTGAATGCAAAGTGTTGTGTTTGAGGCAAATCCAACACATCACTGAGTACCACTCTTCATAGTTTCAAGCATGGTGGTGGTTGCATACTGTTATGGGTATCCTTGTCTTCGGCAAGGATTAGGGAGTGTTTCTTTAGGATAAAAATAAACAGAATAGAGCTAAGAACAGGCAAAATTCTAGAGGAAAACTTGGTTCAGTTTACTTTCCAACAGACGCTGGGAGACAAATGTATCTTTCAGCTGGACAATTACCTAAAACACAAGCCCAAATATACACTGGAGTTGCTTACGAAGATGACATTGAATGTTCCTGATTGGCCTGGTTACAGTTTTGACTTAATCTATGCCAAGATTTGAAAATGGCTGTCTAGCAATGATCAACAACCAACTTGACAGAGCTTGAAGAATTGTTTAAAGAATAATGGGCAAATATTGTGCAATTCAGTTGTGCAAAGCTCTTAGAAACTTACCCAGAAAGACTCATAGCTGTAATCGCTGCCAAAGGTGATTCTAACATGTATTGACTCAGGGGGTTGAATACTTATCTAATCATGATATAGTCGTTTTATTATATAAAAATGTGAGATTTTTTTTGCTCATGACAATTAATCCATATTAATCCCACTTTGTAGGATAAAAAAATATGGAAAAAGTGAAATGGTGTGAATACTTTCTGAAGGCACTGTACATAGTATTCATAAAGTGTGGAGCTAGAAGGGTTAACGTTATGGTCGTAGGGGTCAGGGGACATGAGGTGAGGACACAGTTTAGGTCATTACACCTAGCTACTGCCAAGGAGGCCCTGACACCAGCCAGCAGTGTGTGTGTGTGTGTGTGTGTGTGTGTGTGTGTGTGTGTGTGTGTGTGTGTGTGTGTGTGTGTGTGTGTGTGTGTGTGTGTGTGTGTGTGTGTGTGTGTGTGTGTGTGTGTGTGTGTGTGTGTGTGTGTGTGTGTTAGCCAGGTGCGATTCTGTGTCAGTGTTTATGCCAGAAGCCAGTGTGTAGGTGGCTGTGGGATCTAGTGGTGCTGTATACCGACGCACACACACACACACACACACAGGCCAGCGTTAGTAAATTAAACCTCTTGCTTGCCGTTTCTGGCCACCATGTTAAGATAGGGTCTAGTTTCCTGAATTTCCACCTGACTGGCGTGTCCAAAGTAAACTGCCTGTTACTCAGGCCCAGATATATGCATATAATTGGTAGCATTGGATAGAAAAGACTTTGAAGTTTCTAAAACTGTTAAAGTAACATCTGAGACTATAACAGAATTGATATGGCAGGCGAAACTCAGAAGAAAAACCAACCTGAATGTTTTTTTTTTGAGGTTCCATGCGCTTACAATGGAAAGCTATGGGTCCTATGTAATTCCTGCTCCCAGATTTCAATTCCTATGGCTTCCACTACATGTCAACAGTCTTTATTCAAGGTTTCTAACTTTTTTCTTGAAAAACTAGCAAGAATTTGGAGTTTTAGTGAAGACAGCACCGGAACAATATCAGTCTTTTGGAGTGCGAGGAAGAGGGCGCACGCTTACTAGTTTTACTTTCCTATTGAACATACTATTTTGCGTATGAAATATTATAGTTTATTTACATTTTAGCATACCTGACGATTAAATAGAAATGTCGTTGGACTTGTTTGGATGATGTTTAGCGGTAGCTTTTTGGAATCCTTTGCATGTTGAACGAGTGGATTACTGAAACGCCAACTAAACAGACTTTTTGGAATATAAAGAAGAATTTTATCTAACAAAATGACCATTCATGTTGTAGCTGGGTCCCTTGGGATTGCAAACAGAGGAAGATCTTCAAAAGTAAGTGATTTATTTCATCGCTATTTGTGATTTTATGAAGCCTGTGCTGGTTCAAAAATATGTTCATGTGGGGCGCCGTCCTCAGACAATCGCATGGTATGCTTTCGCTGTAAAGCCTATTGTGAATCGGAAAACGCAGTTAGATTAACAAGAATCTAAGCTTTAAAATGATATAAGATACTCGTATGTTTAATATTACGATTATTTATTATGAATTGCACGCTGTCCAATTTCATGGGATGTTGTCGACTGGTGTCCCGCTAGCGGGATGCCTATCATAAGGGGAACTATACTACACGAGAAGCGCTCCTTCACATTAACAGCTCTAAAATGAACTAACATAGGTTCTGTCTGTGAGAGTATGACTGTGAACTGAAAATATTCTCTGTGCATGACAAAGGTAAGACTGAAATAAGCCTTTTGACAGTGTTTCTTTGCAATATAATGTGTACTATGTTTCTATGAGACCTGTAACGATTCAGCATCATTTCCAGATAATAAAGTATTCTAACTACAGTGCATTCGGAAATTATTCAGACCCCTTGACCTTTTCCACATTTTGTTACATTATAGCCTTATTATAAAATTGATTAAATAAATGTTTTTCCTCATTAATCTACACATAATACCCCATAATGACAACGCAAAAACAGGTTTATAGACATTTTGACAAATGTATTAAAAATAGAAACAGAAATACTTTATTTACATAAGTATTCACACCCTTTGCTATGATACTTGAAATTAAGCATCCTGTTTCCATTAAATCATCCTTGAGATGTTTCTACAACTTGATTGGAGTTCACCTGTGGTAAATTCAATTGATTGGATATGATTTGGAAAGACACACACCTGTCTACATAAGGTCACACAGTTGACAGTGCATGTTAGAGCAAAAACCAAGCCATGAGTTCGAAGGAATTGTCTGTAATGCTCCGAGACAGGATTGTGTCGAGGCACAGATCTGGGGAGGGGTACCAAAACATTTCTGTAGCATTGAAGGTCCCCAAGAACACAGCAGCCTCCATCATTCTTAAATGGTAGAAGTTTGGAACCACCAAGAGCAATCGGGGGAGAAGGGCCTTGGTCAGGGAGATGAACAAGTACCCAATGGTGACAGAGCTCCAGAGTTCCTCTGTGGAGATGGGAGAACCTACACCTATGGTGAAGCATGGTGGTGGTGGCAGCATCATGTTGTGGGGATGTTTTTCCATCGGCAGGGACTGGGAGACTATGCAGGACCGAGAGGAAGATGAACGGAGCAAAGTACAGAGAGATCCTTGATGAAAACCTGCTCCAGAGCACTCAGGACCTCAGAGTGGGGTGAAAGGTTCACCTTCCAACAGGACAACAATCCTAAGCACACAGCCAAGACAACGCAGGAGTGGCTTCGAGACAAGTCTCTGAATAACATTGAGTGGCCCAGCCAGAGCCTTTACTTTAATATCTTTGGAGTGACCTGAAAATAGCTGTGCAGCGACACCCCATCCAACCTGACAGAGTTTGAGAGGATCTGCAGAGAACAATGGGAGAAACTCCCCAAATACAGGTGTGCCAAGCTTGTAGCGTCATACCCAATGAGACTCGAGGCTGTAATCGCTGCAAAAGGTGCTTCAATAAAGCACTGAGTGAAAGTGTCTGACTATTTATGTAAATAAATTAGCAAAAAATTCCCAACACCTGTTTTTGCTTTATCATTATGGGGTATTGTGTGTGTATATTGATGAAGGAAAAAAATATTTGATCAATTTTAGAATAAGGCTGTAACGTAACAAAATTTGGAAAAAGCCATGGGGTCTGAATACTTTCCAACGGCACTGTAAATATAAGGCATACATGTTCTAGATGGCTTGTCAGATAATCCAATTTGTTTCTGGAAGGAGAGAATTCCTGGAGCTCAATTACGTCCTGTTAAACCTTCCCTCTTGGTCATATGTACAGTGCCTTGCGAAAGTATTCGGCCCCCTTGAACTTTGCGACCTTTTGCCACATTTCAGGCTTCAAACATAAAGATATAAAACTGTATTTTTTTGTGAAGAATCAACAACAAGTGGGACACAATCATGAAGTGGAACGACATTTATTGGATATTTCAAACTTTTTGAACAAATCAAAAACGGAAAAATTGGGCGTGCAAAATTATTCAGCCCCCTTAAGTTAATACTTTGTAGCGCCACCTTTTGCTGCGATTACAGCTGTAAGTCGCTTGGGGTATGTCTCTATCAGTAGGTCTTGTCAGAGTTTTACAATGTTTTATATTATCCTTTGGAAAATACGTTATTTATGTTCAGTGAGATTTTCCTGAATCAAATACAAGTTCAATGGAGAAAAAAATAAAATAAAATCGGTGAATTAAAACATTTTTTCAGCATATTGTTATTACAGCATGGATTGACGACTCTTAATATCTGGCTGTTCTCATTTGATTTAGTTTAATTATCTATGTGTGTGTGTGTGTGTGTGTGTGTGTGTGTGTGTGTGTGTGTGTGTGTGTGTGTGTGTGTGTGTGTGTGTGTGTGTGTGTGTGTGTGTGTGTGTGTGTGTGTGTGTGTGTGTTGTGTTGTGTGTGTGTGTGTGTGTGTGTGTGTGTGTGTGTCCGCCTCTGTCTGACCGCTTTGTGTATGTAGTCGTGACACAAGCGTCGTCGCTTGCGACTTTTTATAGCGTATAAGTGTGTTTGTGCGTACGTGACAGCGTGTAGTTGAGTGACACTCTGTAAGTATAATGTCCATGTTCTTCCTGTGACAACCTGTCCTGGGGTTTGTCAAAATGTGTGCCTTCCCTCTGACTTAATCTGATGTGGGTGTGTGTGTCACACATGGGTTAAAATACGATTTAAAATCTCTTAAATACTTTCAGTGTTTGCTTAAGCCTGGCTGGAGTGCCAGATGGGCGGGTATTTCTCTTTTGTGTCTATTCAATTAAGTCCATCGCACCAGCGAAAGTGGGCTTGATTGACAGGGCATCGGTAACATTTACATTACATTTAAGTCATTTAGCAGACGCTCTTATCCAGAGCGACTTACATCCGTAGACCTGTGTAGCTATGTGCTGCTGTAAATGTATCCCTTGACAGACAATGGATACTCCTTCCATCCCTCTTTGTGATAACACACAATTAGCAACAGTGCCTCACACACTGGGGATAACCCATAGAGGTATGGGAAAACCACATGGTTACTTCAGACATGCTGTTTTCAGTGCATTACATCAAGAACACTTCGTCCTCTGTACCAAGTGTGTTAGCAAGCTGTCCAAGGACCATAGGACACGGGGAGCCCACACAAACAAACCAATCAAAAGTACTTGAGATCTGAGCCATCCAAGGTTATTACTGTTATTGTGAAGGCCATTCCATGCAAAGACACACAGCGCACACACGTTAAGGTGCTGTTTGGTTCTCTTCATTGAGCAACTTACTGACTTCTCTCGCTCTGTTTCTCGTGTGTGTGTGTGTGTGTGTGTGTGTGTGTGTGTGTGTGTGTCAGAGGACGTCTCTCTTACTTCTGGTTCTGCTCCTCTCTTTGGCTCCTCTGCATAGTGTTCTGTCCTCTCCCTGAACTCCATACTCCCCCAGCAACTTTATCTATGCAAGACCCCTCTCGTTCCTCTCACTCTCCCTCCTCTTCTTTGCCCGCTCTCTCTTTCTCCTCCCCCTCGCTTTTTCTCTGTCCGTCCCTCTCCCTCTCTCACACTTTATAGTTGTCATTTGCACATTCACATAAATCTTTATTCACACTTTACCTCTCGTTCTCTCTATTTTTGGTCTTTCCTTCCGTCATCTCTCTCTCCTCCCCCCTCTCTCAGGTTGTCATTAAACATGTGTCCCGTGTCTCCTGAGTCCGCAGGGGGCACCCCCCTTCTTCCCCACCCCCCTCACTTAACCCCTCCATCACCAGAATCAAAACTGATTAACTAATTTGATTTAAAAATAGCTATGTATCGATGTATAAACATGTTGTATACATTTGCAGCTTAAAGCTGGATTGCAGTGTACACAGACAAGAGTGGGACAGGACAACATTATCAAATTAAATGTTATTTGCCACATGCGCCGAATACAACAGGTGTAGGTCTTACAGTGAAATGCTTACGTACAAGCCCTTAACCAACAATGCAGTTTTAAGAAAATACCCCCAAAAAAGTAAGAGATAAGAATAACAAATAATTAAGGAGCAGCACTAAATAGCAGCACTAAATAACAACAGTGGGGCTATATTCAGAGTACCAGTTCAGAGTCAATGTGTCAATGTGCGGGGGGCACCGGTGTCGAGGTAATTGAGGTAATTGTAATTATGTACATGCAGGTAGGGTTATTAAAGTGGCTATGCATAGATGATAACAGAGAGTAGCAGCAGCGTGGGGGGTGCAAATAGTCTGGGTAGCCATTTGATTAGCTGTTCATGAGTCTTATGGCTTGGGGGTAGATGCTGTTTAAAAGCCTCTTGGACCTAGACTTGGCGCTCCGGTACCGTTTGCCGTGCGGTAGCAGAGGGAACAGTCTATGACTAGGGTGGCTGGAGTCTTTGACAATTTTTCGGGCCTTCCTCTGACACCGCCTGGTATAAAGGTCCTGGATGGCAGGAAGCTTGGCCCGGTGATGTACTGGGCCGTTCGCACTACCCTCTGTAGTGCCTTGCGGTCAGACGCCGAGTAGTTGCCATACCAGACAGTGATGCAACCCATCAGGATGCTCTCGATGGTGCAGCTGTAAAACCTTTTGAGGATCTGAGGACCCATGACAAATCTTTTCAGTCTCCTGAGGGGGGAATACATTTTGAAGCGAAATAGAGATTGCATCATCTGTGGATCTGTTGGTGCGGTATGCAAATTGGAGTGGGTCTAGGGTTTCTGGGATAATTGTGGTGATGTGAGCCATGACATCCTAGTAATCCATTTGGCCCAGCGGCCTTGTGAATGTTGACCTGTTTAAAGGTCTTACTCACATCGGCTGAGGAGATCCGGAACAGCTGATGCTCTCATGCATGTTTCAGTGTTACTTGCCTCGAAGTGAGCATAGAAGTTATTTACCTCGTCTGGTAGGCTTGTGTTACTGGGCAGCTCTCGGTTGTGCTTCCCTTTGAAGTCTGAAATAGTTTGCAAGCCCTGCCACATCCAACAAGCGTCGGAGCCCGTGTAGTATGATTTGATCTTAGTCCTGTATTGATGCTTTGCCTGTTTGATGGTTCGTCAGAGGGCATAGCAGGATTTCTTATGAGCTTCTGGGTTAGAGTCGCGCTCCTTGAAAGTGGCAGCTCTGCCCTTTAGCTCGGTGCGAATTTTGCCTCTAATCCATGGCTTCTGGTTGGGGTATGTACGTACAGTAACTGTGGGGACGACGTCCTCGATGCACTTATTGATAAAGCCAGTGACTGATGTGGTGTACCTCTCAATGCTATCGGAAGAATCCCGGAACATATTCCAGTCTGTGCTAGCAAAACAGTCCTGTAGTTTAGCATCTGCTTCATCTGACCACTTTTTTATAGCCTAAGTCACTGGTGCTTCCTGATTTAATTGTTGCTTGTAAACAGGAATCAGGAGGATAGAGTTATGGTCAGATTTGCCAAATGGAGGGTGAGGGAGAGCTTTGTACGCATCTCTGTGTGTGGAGTAAAGGTGGTCTAGAGTGTTTTTCCCTCTGGTTGCACATTTAACATGCTGATAGAAATTCTGTAAAACTGATTTAAGTTTCCCTGCATTAAAGTCACCGGCCACCAGGAGCGCAGCCTCTGGGTGAGCGTTTTTCTGTTTGCTTATGGCGGAATACAGCTCATTGAGTGCTGTTTTAGTGCCAACTTCGCTCTGTGGTGGTATGTAGACCACTACGAAAATACAGAAACTCTCTAGGTAGGTAGTGTAGTCTACAGCTTATCATGAGATACTCTACCTCAGGCGAGCAAAACTTTGAGACTTCCTTAGATAGCGTGCACCAGCTGTTGTTACATAAATGCATAGGCCCCCGCCCTGTGTCTTACCAGAGGCTGCTGTTCTGTCTTGCAGGTCATTTTGTGACGATTCAGATGGCATTGAAGCATTGGATGAAATATTACTGTATCTGCTCATCAGAATCACATTACATCAGTTATCTATTTATAAATCCCAACTTTGATTATTAATCTATTCACGTCTTCATACCTGAACTTCTTCACACTCTCTACCTAGCCAAAGTATATTCCTCTCTCGTACCCAACACTGTCAACAAGAATACCACCACGATGTTATGAACCCTACAAACCCTGCCGTGTCAAAATGTTCCATACAGTGGGGCAAAAAAGTATTTAGTCAGCCACCAATTGTGCAAGTTCTCCCACTTAAAAAGATGAGAGAGGCCTGTAATTTTCATCATAGGTACACAGACAAAATGAGAAGGAAAAAAATCCAGAAAATCACATTGTAGGATTTTTAATGAATTTATTTGCAAATTATGGTGGAAAATAAGTATTTGGTCAATAACAAAAGTTTATCTCAATGCTTTGTTATATACCCTTTATTGACAATGACAGAGGTCAAACGTTTTCTGTAAGTCTTCACAACATTTACATTTACATTTAAGTCATTTAGGAGACGCTCTTATCCAGAGCGACTGGTTTTCACACACTGTTGCTGGTATTTTGGCCCATTCCTCCATGCAGATCTCCTCTAGAGCAGTGATGTTTTGGGGCTGTTGCTGGGCAACACGGACTTTCATCTCCCTCCAAAGATTTTCTATGGGTTTGAGATCTGGAGACTGGCTAGGCCACTCCAGGACCTTGAAATGCTTCTTACGAAGCCACTCCTTCGTTGCCCGGGCGGTGTGTTTGGGATCATTGTCATGCTGAAAGACCCAGCCACGTTTCATCTTCAATGCCCTTGCTGATGGAAGGAGGTTTTCACTCAAAATCTCACGATACATGGCCCCATTCATTCTTTCCTTTACACGGATCGTCCTGGTCCCTTTGCAGAAAAACAGCCCCAAAGCATGATGTTTCCACCCCCATGCTTCACAGTAGGTATGGTGTTCTTTGGATGCAACTCAGCATTATTTGTCCTCCAAACATGACAAGTTGAGGTTTTACCAAAAAGTTATATTTTGGTTTCATCTGACCATATGACATTCTCCCAATCTTCTTCTGGATCATCCAAATGCTCTCTAGCAAACTTCAGACGGGCCTGGACATGTACTGGCTTAAGCAGGGGGACAAATCTGGCACTGCAGGATTTGAGTCCCTGGCGGCGTAGTGTATTACTGATGGTAGGCTTTGTTACTTTGGTCCCTCTCTGCAGGTCATTCACTAGGCCCCCCCGTGTGGTTCTGGGATTTTTGCTCACCGTTCTTGTGATCATTTTGACCCCACAGGGTGAGATCTTGCGTGGTGCCCCAGATCGAGGGAGATTATCAGTGGTCTTGTATGTCTTCCATTTCCCAATAATTGCTCCCACAGTTGATTTCTTCAAACCAAGCTGCTTACCTATTGCAGATTCAGTCTTCCCAGCCTGGTGCAGGTCTACAATTTTGTTTCTGGTGTCCTTTGACAGATCTTTGGTCTTGGCCATAGTGGAGTTTGGAGTGCGACTGTTTGAGGTTGTGGACAGATGTCTTTTATACTGATAACAAGTTCAAACAGGTGCCATTATTACAGGTAACAAGTGGAGGACAGAGGAGCCACTTAAAGAAGAAGTTACAGGTCTTTGAGAGCCAGAAATCTTGCTTGTTTGTAGGTGACCAAATACTTATTTTCCACCATAATTTGCAAATAAATTCATTAAAAATCCTACAATGTGATTTTCTGGATTTTTTCCCCTCATTTTGTCTGTCATAGTTGAAGTGTACCTATGATGAAAATTACAGGCCTCATCTTTTTAAGTGGGAGAACTTGCACAATTGGTGGCTTGACTAAATACTTTTTTGCCCCACTGTATATACACTGCCTATTTATAATTAAATATAAATATGTATATACAAGGCAACAGTAAACATGTTGTCCCCCACAAATGATGCAGCACCCCCCTTGGGCCAGTCAGTGTAATTTTGTAAATGACGGATCTCTATGGCAAGATGTATCATTCACCCAAGTTTCATCAAAATGGGGCCAGTGGTGTCCGAGATATCGCATGGATTAGCTAGACTCATGTCCCTGAGCATGTGTGCCAAATTTCATCGTTGTGAGTCAAACCGATCAAGAGATATAAACATGTGCCCGTTATAGTGCCACTGTGAGGTCAAAATGTTCTTGCATCTGTTGAGTCTTGACAGTGTTTTCAAAATATGTACCAAATTTCATTACAATACAAATATGTGCCAGGCCACACCCACATGAATGTTTATTTGTCTATGTTGTTTTAGGTACAAGTCTGGAAAATATTGCGTTGAGAGACCGTTGTCCATCGTTGTCCATCGATGCCACATATCAAGTTTTGTGCAGATCAGTCATTCGGTAACAGAGTAGTGTTTTCACAAAATTCTAAATGGCATAAGATCCACCATGACAGTCCTAATGGGTCCCTAGGCAAATGTATTCCTTGTGAGGAGAGGAACCTATGTACCGAATTTCATGACTTTAGGTCAAACGGGATGTGGGGCGTGACCTTTCAAAGTTCGCATTTTCAATCTATTGTTACAGCGCCACCATCTGGCCAATCAGTGTATTTTTAAAAATGCCGGATCTTAATGGCAAGATGCATCATTTACCCACATTTCGTCAAAATCAGGCCATTGCTGTCTGAGATATCCTGTATGACTAATGTGCGAACGAACGGATGAAGACAGATCCACAGGCCCCTCCAGATTTCATCATGGGGGTCAATAAATAATAGGCCCTAGCTCTGAATTATAGCACTGACAAGCAAAGGCCGTGCGAGGAAAACGGCACGTGAACTTCAGGAGCATTGCAGCCGCGTGATAAATCGGCTAAAAAGGCACAGCACTCTTTCCTCTGGCTAGAGTGCTCATTGCTAACTGGGGAGTGGGGGCTTGAGACTCCAAAGCTCTAAACTCACTTAATACAATCCCTATGAGATAAAATAAATGCACGGTCATCTTTTTTTGTAATGTTTACATTTTACAAATGTCCACTCTAAATATCTTTCCCCACCTTGAGTTTGAATTTTTCAATGCTCGACTAGATTTCCTAAATCGGATTCGCACGATCCGCCTTTCCCTTTTTGTGTTTTCCACTAGATAACACAGCCACAAAGTCACAATTGGCTGCAACGTAAAGATGTAAGAAAATAATAAATAATCGCTTTTTGGCCTTAATTCAAGGTTAGTCATACGGTTATCGGTGTGGTTAAGGTTAGGGCTAAAATAATATTGTATGAAAATAAATTGTGGAAATAGCGGGGTTTAGCCATATTTATGACTTTCTGGCTGTGTTAAATGAATCCCTTTTTGGGAAGCTTCAACTACTACACTGCGCCTGCGCCTTGCCATTTACGTGCTGTGAGTCTCAGAAAAATGCCGATGTGGCTTCTGTAAACGGATTTAGGGAATCAAGTTGGCGAAAAGTTGCAATGGAACTTTTCCTCTTGTGCCTTTTTTGGGTGTGCAGCTTCGCTATATCAGCCGAGGACGAAAGACTGCCCAATCGATGCGAAGGTAAACGTTAGCTAGAGTAGTTACACATTATGTCTTGCTCAGAGCGTTAGCTTTTTTGTATACTTAGCTAACGTTAGCTAGATAACTAACTAGGAGATTCAGTGTCTGTGAATGCATTTTCTTACTTACATGGGACATGTTTATAAATGTAAATTAACATGCATTTGAACAACATCCGCCTGTCGGAACCCTATAGTGTGTAAGTTCCTGACGGTGGAGCTCCAAGCAGCCTTGGAGAAGACGGGTCGGTCCAAGGAGGTTCTGGAGCTAGGAGCAGTGCTGGACACGGGTAAACGCAGACGCAAGATCAAATACAATACCTCGTAAGTTTAAAGTGTCCCTCCTCTCCTTCAACCGTGTTGATGTGATAAAACAGGATGGGTCAACTGGCCTTTAAGATCGATGAATGGAAGGATACATGGAGAGGAAGCCACTTTTATGTTATGGAGAAGGAGAGGCAAGCCTCTCATTGAGCTCTGCTCTCTTGTCATAGACTGAAATGATTTGACCACTCATTTTGTAGTTGTGATTTTTGAAATAACTGTTTTCAGTGAGACCCGTCTGACTGAGGCAGTGGATAACATCTGTGAGGGGATCCTACAGTACAGTGTCCATGCTGAGAGACCTGGCAGCCTCCGATACGCCAAGGTCCTCACACCTCTCCATCTTCGCAGTTTAACCAATGTTCATGCTTTAGAACAGTGTTCTTCAATCCTGGTCCTGTGGACCCACATGGCATGCAGGATTTTGTTCCAGCCCAGTATTAACACACCTGAGTCAACTAACCATCTGTGTGTGTTTTAGGGTACCAGTCAGACCATGGCCACTCTGAAGAACCTGGTCCATAAGGGGGTGAAGGTGGAGTTGGGTCTGCCCTATGAACTCTGGGACGAACCCTCAGTGGAGGTGTCCGACATGAAGAAACAGGTACATACCCGTGTGTGTTTACACATCAACACACAGCTTTACAGGCAGAGGGTTGTGCGTGTTCATGACAATGAGTGGGTGTTGGGTTGTTTCAGTGTGAGACGATGCTAGAGCAGTATGAGGAGGTTGTGGAGGACTGGTACTTCCACCATCAGGAGGAGAGGCTGGAGCGCTTCCTGTGTGAGACACACATTCTCAAGACCTCCGAGCAAGGTTTGGACACACACACTATAGCATACACACTTGCAAACGTATACCTAAAGCACACACTCACCCAAGACACTTGAATAGTGGCAAACACAACATACACGTGTTCACATGGAAAACCCAGGTAAGTGTTTAACTCTCTCTCCCTCAGAATGTCTACAGGAGGTTTGGAAGGGTGACATGGGAAAGAAGGGATCCAAAGTGGAGGTAGCAAGCGAAGAAGAGGGAGGAGGGAAGACTCACGATGCAGGAGAACTGTGAAATCATCCAAAATGGCAGAGTGAAAGTCTCCCTAACAGAACTACCCCTCTTTCCTTCCCAAATGGTCATACGATATTTGGAGTGGAACATAGTTAGAATGCATGGAGCAAAGTTACATTCAACATCAATAATACTGTATGTAGCAGACCAACCAACTGAACATTACAATTCCTATCTCTGCATCGACAATCCGCCTCCTGTCTTGCTCCTCAGAAAGCTACAAGTGAGCTAAGTCAAGTCTCCCAAACCTTCACCACTCTATTATCATACACTATATCTACAAAAGTATGTGGACACCCCTTCAAATTAGTGGATTTGGCAATTTCAGCCACGCCCGTTGTTGACAGGTGTTTAAAATCAGGCACACAGTCATGCAATCCCCATCGACAAACATTGGCAGTAGAGGTGGTGGGGTGGTGTAAAGCTTGCTGTTATTCAATTCTGGAGCAATGGAAACGCGTTCTCTGGAGTGATGAATCACGCTTTACCATCTGGCAGTCCCACAGTCTAATCTTGGTTTGGCGGATGCCAGAATAAAGCTACCTGCCCTAATGCGTAGTGTCAACTGTAAAGTTTGGTGGAGGAGGAATAATGGTCTGGGACTGTTTTTCCTGGTTTGGGCTAGGCCCCTTAGTTCCAGTGAAGGGAAATCTTAACGCTACAGTATACAATGACATGGTAGAAGATTCTTTGCTTCTAACTTTGTGGCTGCAGTTTGGGGGTGGCCCTTTCCTGTTTCAGCATGACAATGTCACTGTGCACAAAGCAAGGTCCAGAAGTGGTTTGGTTGAGATCGGTGTGGAAGAACTTGACTGGCCTCCACAGAGCCCCGACAACCCTATTGATCATCTTTGGGATGACTTGGAATGCCGAGAGCGAGCCAGGCGTATCGCCTAACATCAGTGCCAGTCCTCACTAATGCTCTTGTGGCTAAATGGAAGCAAGTCCCTGCAGCAATGTTCCAACATCTAGTGGAAAGCCTTCCCAGAAGAGTAGAGGCTGTTGTAGCAGAAAAGGGGGGGAGATCAACTCGATATTAATGAACATGATTTTGGAATGAGATGTTCAACGAGCAGGTGTCCACATACTTTTGGTCATGTAGTGTATCTATGGAGCAAGGGGCAATCCAGTTGTGTCCAACATTGGAATAGTCATAGATGTGTCATTGTTTACATCAAATCAATATCAATTTACACACACCTGTCCCTTTTCAGTAGGTAAGTTGAAACTGAGAATGCTACAGAACACTACAATATGAAAGTAAATTGAAAACCAACTGCATTATCTAAGATGGGGAAGTATAGTAAATTGGAAAGCCTTTTTACCCAGTCGAAGTGTGCCCATGTTTTGTATTCGTGTACTACTATATGGTACATTTTTGTTTCCTAAATCCAATATGTACCGTTTTTAAATTTGAATAAACTCTTATCACATTGTGTACATGTGAGTCTTGAAATTTGTCTGAATTTAATTTAGCTTTTCACATGCCTTCTACGGTATAGGGAGCAAGAACATTGGGATACTGGATTTTTTTTTAAATGGTACAATTGCATATCCAATGAAAGTCGGTGTAGCTACCTGGTTGGAGATGTGAGAACTTGTAATGTGCTGCCATCTTGTGGTATATTTTTAAAATTGTCTCGAACTGCATTGATCTGTCAGGGTCCCTGGCCTAGACCAGAGAAACAAGTGTTGTTTTTTTGTGTGGAAGGTGCGCTATTAGTCTTGCTTCCATAATATTATGCGGCACAAATATCCAACATTCAGCTCTGTTTAGGTGTCTACAATGATGGGAACATGTACGATTTTACACATGTGTTTTTCTTTTTGAAGGAAATAAACTAAATTGAAATAGTGTATTCTCCTTTTTTTTTCTGTCCCAGTGTTTATACAGGGTTTTGGCCCTGAGGATGGTACTGCAAATCAACCAAAAGTATCTGAACCCAGCAGATGCAGCCAAGCACATTAAGAAACAACACTAAGGCGGAGTTGCCAGAATTCAAATAAAGGATCTATAAAGAGTCATCTTCATAAGGTTGGAACCTGGCTCTCTGTAACTTCTCAACCCAGAATCAACAATTCCAATCTCAACTACTTAGTCACATTGTTAAAATGAAATGTAATATATATTTTTTTTACAGCAAACATTTGAGTAGTTCAACTAGGGCAAATTGTGACCACAGAACTTTACCTGCACAATTGTTTATTGGCATTTGACTAGGTTGACTACTTTTGTGCTACATCATTGATCATTCTTATTTCACAAATGTAGGAAAATATTTTCCATGTGGTAAAAAATATATTTTTGTCTTATGGAAAGTGACATCATCCCTATTCTAATCGGTCCCACCTGCCAGAAGACTACACCTGATTGGTCAACTCATTATCTCCAAAAATTCTGATTAGTTGATTAATAATTAGAACTACCGGTAATTTCTATCTCTATGGAAAGTTTTATTGCTGAAGCACTGACTTGTTTGCCATAAAACCTAAAGAAGAAGAAGCTCTAACTTTGGTTTGAGAGTAATGGAGGAAGCAGAAGCGATGCTTGATTCTGTTGGCGCGAGTATAGATTGAGGAAATGAGTGGAATACTGTAACATCTTAGAATGGAGCTTAAAGGACTAGTTGTAAATCAAGATAAACTTCGGTATGACAACGCCTCATTCCTTGTGCGGTTCATGAGCAAGGATGTTTTTGGTGGGAAACCCGTTTGCCGTCACAAAGATTGTGAAGGATGCATTGGGAGAAGTAGAGTCAAAGTGACCAGGAGTGGTATGGTGTTGTTTCCATGTGTGTCAAAAGGAGAAAGCACTGTGGATGCACAAATGGTCGACGCATGAAGTGGAATGCTATGATTATCGAAGTAGGGCACCGATTAAAGGTGTCATATCTGGCATCTCGATAGATATTGAGGCTTCATGGTTTAAGATGAACATGCCAGGAATAGTTTATTCACATCGCTTAACCTGCACTGTGAATGGAAAGGAGGAAAGCCTTTCTGTTTTTACGTTTTGATGCTGAATTTCTCCCGACCCTTGTAAAGCAGGACTGTATTAGATCTGCAGCGCAAACGTACGTACAAAAGCCACTTCCAACTTCATAAATGTAAAACATTTGCCCACATCTCAAGTGTTTGCAAACTCAATATTGTTGCAGAGTTCCCTGAGTGTCCTGTTTAGGGTGAAGAAGGTCCAAGTATGAAGGATAAGGGCTGTTGAGAAGCTCTCCTATGCAGAGGCAGTGAAAAAGGTTGAAGCAGCGAGCAGAGATGATGCAGCTATGGCAGTGGGTGGTGCCCAACAGTTATGTGGATGTCAGTCAGTTGAGAGATCCTGAAAACACTTAATTGTGAATGAAGGTTGATTTTGTTGCGTTTATTTGCAAAGGTGATTAATTGTACGGGACAAACTAACAACAACAACAACAAAAATCGAAGAAACTGGAAATCATTGTGAAAGCAGGTCAAATGTTCTTGGATATCAATGATTTCACTGCTGAGACACTGCAGGGAATAATGTCTGACAATGCTTTCTCCTCTCAGGCCCCAGAACCTGTGTAAGGATCTGAGTGCATTTGACTGAAGGAGTATATTGACTTTACTTATTTTTTTCTGCAAATAATGATTTATTTTTAGTAGGTGGCAGCGAACCACCTTTTTTGGATTTATTCCGCCAATTAAACTTTGAAGAAGAAGAACTTTTCACCAAGTTATTTGGTGACGCGAAATGCACCCTGTTGGCTCAGTGTTTGGCTCTTGGTGCTGATGGTCCTTTAAATTTTGGCAAAATTATGTCAGTTGTTCGGTTAACCACTGTGTATTTATTATGGGTCCCCATTAGCTGCTGAGGTTTATGGTTTAGTGAACGATTTGTCCCAAATAAAATGCTTTTAGATTTGAAATTGAAAATATGGCAAATAGGAGCAGCAATATCATCCACTATTTTCCTCTGTAATTTTCGATCTAAGTTGTCTGTCATAGTTGAAGTGTACCTATGATGAAAATTACAGGTCTCATCTTTTTAAGTGGGACAACTTGCATAATTGGTGGCTGACTAAATACTTTTTTGCACCACTGTATATTGGTTCCTAACTTCCCTGAAAAGTCTCATATCGCGGGGGCTATTCGATGCGAATGCTGTACGCCACAGGACGTTTTTGTGCTGGTCAAGAGGAATCAGGTCTGGAGTGAACCAAGGGCTATATCTGTTCCTGGTTCTCATTTTTTTAACGAGGCATGTTTATGTAAGATGGTGAGGAAAGCACTTTTAAAGAATAACCAGGCATCCTCTACTGATGGAATGAGGTCAATATCCTTCCAGGATACCCGGGCCAGGTCCATTTAGAAAGGCCTGCTAGCTGAAGTGTTTTAGGGAGGGTTTTACAGTGATGAGGGGTGGTTGTTTGACCGCAGACCCATTACGGATGCAGGCAATGAGGCAGTGATCGCTGAGATCCTGGTTGAAAACAGCAGAGGTGTATTTGGAGGGCAGGTTGGTTAGGATGATATTTATGAGGGTGCCCTTGTTTACGGATTTGAGGTTGTACCTGGTAGGTTCATTGATCATTTACCATTGGTATCAAATCCAACTCAAAAGTAAAATGTGCACGAGCAAGATGAAACATAGTTGTGAGAGCAAACGTTGAGTTAAGAGAGGAAAAATGTGGTCGAGTGAGCAGAGGACGGTTCCAGCGTGTGCACAGGTCAGTTGAGCGCAATTTAAACTTGAGAGCTTCTGCTCACTGGATCACAGGTGCATGTCATCTTACACCTGTTAGACTTTTGAAACTGGAACTGACACCATATTTAACATACGGTTTCCGGGATCCCCCGCCCCTTAGCATGTACGTTTGGGGATTTTCTCTGGGATATTTGGTGTGATTGTTTTTTTTTGTTATATACCTGTGCTATGTTTTTGTAGATAAGTCGTGTTTTGCTAGCTTACAGCTAATGCTTGCATTGTTTGTGTGTATGCAGTGCATGCTACCTCGGGTTTAGTGTGGTTATCATTAGCATATTTGTAATAAGAAATAAGGTCATTATCGTTGCTATATACTCAGTATGTCTATCAGCAAGGTATATATATTGTTTTTATATTACCGCTGCAATGTATAGCCTTAAATTGTACTGTTGAATTACAGGGCACAATTGACAAGTTTCTCGAGGTTTGTGTATGTGCACTTTGATTTACAGCTTTGTAACGGTGCCTTATGTCATTCTTGTTTATAATTTCTATGTTGTCTTCTAGTTTATATTTTTAATGTTGGTGTTTTGTATGATTCCCAATTAGAGGCAGCTGGTAATCGTTGTCTCTAATTGGGGATCATATTTAAGTAGCTATTTTTCCTACCTGTGTTTGTGGGATATTGTTTTGTGTATTGTGCATGTAGCACCACATAGTCACGTTTCGTTGTTCGTTTATTGATTTCTTGTTTTTGCTTAAAGTTTCACCTTGAAATAAATATGTGGAACTCAACATCCGCTGCACCGTGGTCCCGTTCTTACGACAACCGTGACACCTTCTGAGAGAGGGCCGTACATTATAAGTGCCTAACCCTTCTATTTCTCTTTCTGGCTATGTATATATTCCTGCTGTGTGAATATCCAACTGTTTGCATATATGGAAATCAGTCAATTGAAATAAATAAATTAGGCACTAATCTATGGATTTCACATGACTGGGAATACAGATATGCATCAGTTGGTCACAGATACCTTAAAAGAAAAGTAGGGGCATGGATCAGAAAACCAGTCAGTATCTGGTGTGACCAGACTGTTGATTGTAGCCTGTGCCAAGTTTCTGGATATTGGTGGGAACTGGAATGCTGTCGTACACGTTGATCTAGAGCATCCAAACCATGCTCAGTGGGAGAAATGTCTGGTGAGCATGCAGGCCATGGAAGAACTGGGACATTTTCATCATCCAGGAATTGTGTATGGATCCTTGTGACATGGGGCCATGCATTATCTGGCTGAAACATGAGATGATGAATGGCATGACAATGGGCCTCAGGATCTCATCAATTTATCTTTGTATTCAAATTTCCATCCAAAAAATGCAATTGTGTTCGTTGTCGATAGTTTATGCCTGCCCATACCATAACCCCACCACCTCCAAATGGCACTCTGATCACAACGCAAACCACTCGCCCTCACGACGCCACGCTGTCTGCCATCTACCATGTACCGTTGAAACTGGAATTAATCCGTGAAGAGAACACTTCTCCAGGGACCCAGTGTCCATTGAAGGTGAGCATTTGCCCACTGAAGTCAGTTTTCGACGCCGAACTGCAGTCAGGTTAATAGCCTGGTGAGGATGACAAGCACGCAGACAAGCTTCCCTGAGGCTGTTTCTGACAGTTTGTGCAGAAATTCTTCGGTTGTGCAAACCCAGTTTTATCAGCTGTCCAGGTGGCTGGTCTCAGACGATCCTGCAGGTGAAGAAGCCGAATGTGGAGGTCTTGGGCTGGCGTGGTTACACGTGGTCTGTAGTTATGAGCCCAGTTGGACGTACTGCCAAATTCTGTAAAATGAGGTTGGAGGCGACGTATGGTAGAGAAATTACAATTGAATTATCTGGCAACAGCTCTGGTGGAAATTCCTGGATTGGAAATTATGCAGATAATTACATTGATAGAACCCAAAATCTATTTGCAACATTAAAGCTGATCCATCCCCTATTACAACATAGTCATTTTTTTTCAAAGTTGCCAAAATGCCATGTGCATCCACTTATATCAGTGAATTTGTCACAACCTAACCATTACGAAACTTCTGTTCGATCAAATAAGCCTCACATTGCAAATTAGCAATTCCATTTTTATTGACCAAGTTTGACTCTCATTGACCTCCATACAAAAATGAGTAAGTGAAACTTCTCACTTCACCTCTGTCGCTATTTACTCTGAACTTTAACCTTTGACCTCCCACCTTGAACTTTGAGCCTGAGTCAATTCAACGTGCCTCAATATTTAGAATGCTGAAGATGTAAATATAACGTATAGACTGTATGTCGTTCATTTCTGTCTGATCTGATTTCATGTTACGTCAATAAAGATTACTAGAGGGGCTATGTCATGAACCCTCAAGTTCCACAATGGGGTGAAAATGGGAAACCAGTCTAATTAATGGCAGTAGAAACATAGCTGATGCATTTCCTGCTTTTACTTATGCAGGAAAACAAAAGTTAAGGTGTGATGTATCAGAAATTGTGTAATGGCATTATACTACCATATAAATACAATTTAAGGGCTCCCGAGTGTCGCAGCTGTCTAAGGTACTGCATCTCAGTGCAAAGGTGTCACTGTAGTCTCTGGTTTGAATCCAGGCTGCATCACATCTGGCTGTGATTGGGAGTCCCATAGGGCGTCATTGTAAACAAGAAGTTGTTCTTAACTGACTTGCCTAGTTAAATAAAGGTAAAAATAATACAACTTGGGTTTAACACAAATGTTCTGGATAAATAGCCTCTAAAATATATGTAAACAAACCATACATTTCTGATTTTGTTTTCTTAGAAAGCTCTGAGTGCTATTATATGATACAATATCAGTACTTGTTGAATTTACAACTTTACAACTACAACAAATTCCTATCATCAACTGATTGTTTGAATAGAATGTTGCCATATTGGCAGTTAATTAGAAAAATGTATTGAATCAATCCTCTAAAACTGGCGAGCTAGTTAACACGCACGCATACAGTGCAGATAAATTCTTCACTTTCATTGTTTTACGAAATATGTTATCACAGCACTGGCTAACCATGGATGGTCAACTCCCTGACCAACATCAACATGACTGACCTTTGCACCATCAGAAGAAGGTTCATGTCCACTGCAATGTTCTGATTCCTAATTCAATAGTTACGCCTTTGTGAATATGAATTTGGTATTGTTGTGTTTATATTTTTCCAGGTTTTCCATTGCAGCATGTTCAGTCTGCTACCCAACTGCTTCCAACAATTGAATGAATCTGTCACTGACAGAGTGGGTGGCTGAGTGTTGGTATTGCAGTACTCTAGCACTACTTCAATAGAAAATAACATATGGGGCTTTGAGATTTGTCTTCAGAGCATTGGTTGCCAACCCTGCAGGCTTTTCAAGACCTGCAGGCTTTTGTTCTTGAACTAAAATACATGTTGAAAATCACGAGACTTGATGATTCAATACAATTGTTTTAATACTGCTGGACTGGAACAAAAGCCTGCATACAGTGGACAGTAGCCAGCCCTCCAATGCTAGGTTTGGTGAATACTGCCTTGTACTGTGGTGAAGCTGCTTGCAAGAAATTGTAGCCAAATTTCCTAGGTTTATTACAGTACCTTGTGTGTTTTTGTCTATTCCAGGACGTGATGTCAATGCGGTACCAGAGTCCTACTTTGGGGAGACGGCGGGGATCTCCAGTAGAGAGGTGATCATAACCACCCCCAGACACAAGGGGGAGCATAGGTGGCCTGTCCTATGGGGTCATGGGTCCTTTGTCCATATGGGAGCAGCCTGGGGAAGTAGGTGACATGAGGAAGCCAGGGTCGTACTCTTCCTCACAGTTCCTGGTTCTTTCAGCTGTGACATGGGACTGGCAGCGTCTGCAGGTGTACCGGTGTCACCGATTGGCAAGCTGGCAACAACATGAAGGTCCGGGAAACACGAGGAGAATCATCTGTAGACAACACTTGAATAAAAAGCAACGTTGTCCACAGCTGGGTTTGTGTATGCTTATTATAACACTTTGGGTGTCAAGATTTCAACCCCTCATAACGGAAGTCAATAACTTGTGAAGTCTGTTCTGATTCTGTGAAGAACAAACCTCATGTTTACTGTTATGACGAAGGGGGAAGTCTGACAAATACCAATGCCTTGTTTAGGCCCACTTTATTAGTTACATCTTGCTGCAGGGTAGAGATTTTTGGAAGGACACGTGCACCTGCTACTACCCTCTCACAGTATATCGGACACACACACTATTGGATTTTACGTCCCTAGTACTTGTCGCTTTTAACTGTCTTAACAGCTTCTGTCTCATAGACTTGCTTTGCTAAATCAACTAAGCTTTCAAAGAAAAACAATGTTCCTCCAGCTAACCGAGAGTTTGGCAGTGTATAGTGTCTTTATTAGGCTACATAAACTCTGCCAAAATGTAATAGTGATTTCTCCCCCCAATTTATTTTATTGACCTTGTCAACCTTCCAAGGACAGCATTTCTAAACTACTCAGAGTAACTACTTGAACACACACACACACACACACACACACACACACCTGGGGAAACATTCCTTGAGGGAAGTCGTCAATCTGTTTAATGGGCTTCTCTGGGAAAGTTCCTCTCCTCCCTCAGGCACTCGCTTCTCCGCCCTCCCTCCATCCCGCCACCATCCATCCATTCTCTTTTATTTCATGCTTCCCATCTGTATCTGCTTTAGTTCATCTGCTAAGTTACTACTAACTACCGCATGTAAGAGCTTCCCCTACTAGCCTATGTGGTTACAATATTTTTCCATTGCACGTTTGGAAAACGAGAACAAATATTGTTAAAGTGGATTGAAGTCTTCGACAGCAAGATGAACTTCTCGGTAATTGAGGCCACTTTGTCTCAATTGTCTGTGTCTTCAAATTGCCTGCCAGTAATGCACTTGAAACGCCAAAACGGACTCCCCCTGCACTGTAGCACTGTGCAGATGTGAGTTGAAGCTGAGAGGCGGCAGCGTCTTGACGTCAGGACTGGACGGGACGCCCCCACTGTGGCGGACTGCAGCGAGTTGATCTCCACACCATGGGCACAGCATAGCACCACCGGATAACTGTCAACTTATTGCGCGCCTATATTAATAAAGACCGCATGAGCCGCGGCGAGAGAAGGGAGATCAAGAATTGAGACCCACATAGTGAGTGTTCTCATATTTATATTTGTATGTGTATATTTCTTTCTTGCTGTTGGTTCTTTCTCACGAAGTTGATGGACCTGTTTTAAATTTAGAATGGAAGGACTACAGGCATTATTGACAAGTTGATTAGTTGGACCCGGTGAGCGTGCCAAAGTTCGCGCTTCAAGTGCTCAATATTCACTCTCCATGGGTAGGTAAGCTTTACAGTCAGCGTTTTGTATCAAACGGATTATTTACACATTTGTTATTGAAGATTGATTTGATATACACCTGTTCTCTTCGTGGGAATATAGCCTAGGTTTATATCTGAATATGATAGTGGCATTGCTCAAAAGTGTGAATTCAATTACCCTGTGACCATTTTTATTAGAATAGTATTTTATGATTGAAGACTATGTTGTTTATTTAATATCTGCATATCCTAACCTAAGGTAATACATATTGTTCGTTTAGTAAATGTTACAATTCTTTAAAAACACTGTACAGTTAGTAGAGAGAGTTTATTTATGAAAACAAATATTTTGGAAGTATTAGATTGAGAATCATTTAAAGAGATTTGACAGTAATATCTTTAGGACTATCTGATATCTAAGTAATCAAGTGGATGATTAGAATTGTGTTAAGCAGTCCAGCGCCACTTTTTTAAGACAAACACAAGCCATCATTGGCACTTGCAATTGGGCTCTCGTTTATTTGTGTTACAATTACACTGAACATAATTAAATCCAATTATGTTTTATTATTGTTGTTATTATTAATATGTCTGTAGGTATCGGGAATATCGCATATCTCTCTTGAAAACAGGGATAGGCCTATGGGCCTGTGTATTTCTTACAGCCAATTTCAGGACGAGCGACAACAGCAATGATAAATATACTTATTTATCAGAAACATGATAACACTTAAATGCGTATATGATCATCCAAACAACCCAGCATGTTTAGAGTATAGAATACATCGGGGTTTCGTCTCTGCAAGATGCAGCAAATTGAGTAAATTACTGGAGTGGGCAATTATAGACAATTTGGCCCCGCACATAAAGGACTCTTGCCGAAACAATTTGTGCTAAATGAAGCAATCCAACACATTTTCTTTGAAGGGCGTTTCATTTATACACCCTTTTGGCAGGGTGCACCACAAGTCAGGGTGCACCCCAGGATAAAACTCTGGTTTCAAATGATTTAATTAAGATAGGGGAACATTTAAGGATATAGACATAATATTTTCCTAAACTTATCTCAATTGGCTAGGTTGGCAATTAAATTAGCATGCAATGTATTAATATGAAAATCAGAATATTCATAACAATTACGTTTATTCATAGTAATTATTAATAATAATAATACATTTTTGCAACAAGAAAATACGCTATTAGGTTTCTATGTTATTCTTTCTAATGAGACAAACGGTAATTCCAAACGCATATGGTCTCTCGAATTGTCTCCAATATTTTTCGTTTAGAGAGTTCAAGGTCAACACAGGCTGCCCATATCTGAAGATATTTTTATCTCCGTTCCTGACTCCATGAACAATGTTTCGAGGGGAATTTAATTAACATGTTCATGTTATCTTGTCATAATCTTCGGTCAATTGAATTTAAATCAAACTAAATAGCGTACGTCCAATCCTTCTTCTGCGTGCTTTGACTTGACTTATTCTAAATCAATGGCTGGTCAAAATCTACTTTTCTAGGATTCTGTTTCTCGTTTCTCTGTGACTTGCAATTAATTACCATGAATTCCAAAATGATGTCTTCCACTTAGTAAAATGGTCTTCACTTTCATTTCACCCAAGGTTGTTTATGGCGTTACTTGAAGATGAAATCACGGACAAGAATTTCATGTCCATCTGTTTTTCAATATCGACATTGAATCGAAACCTCCATGGGTTAGCGCATTAAAACAGTGAAATTGTGAGAAATAGCTTTGCTTCCTTTAGGGCATGTGTTTTCTTATTCAACCCCTACATATGTCCAAGATGAGGTGTCTGGCCTGTATGAAAAGGCTTTTCAATGTAAGTAATCTCTGTTGTGTCGCTCCATTTCTCTTCCTGACCTTAGACAGAGGGGCTCACATAGCAGGCGTTAGCTGGGCGTTGGAGGTGCGAACCAGAGGTACAGGACATGGGCCTTTAGCTAATGATACGAGTGGCAGCGGGGATAATCCATTCTGTGCAGTCTGTCAATTGCACCTCCCTCACCGTCCCACTAAAATTAGATTATTACACCTAAAACAGAGCTCTTGGAATCCGCTCCGTGTGGAATATCACGCTGGGTTGCAGCGGGAGCAGGCAGGAATGCCGTTGGGGAATACAGGGCGGTGTACATAGCGTTTCTCTTCTCCTCTTCCCGGGTCTCTATGCCCAGTGTTGTGTTTCGGACGGGCTAAGGACAATTGGAAATTAACAAATGCGTTACTTGTCAGCTGTGATAAACATGCCCAAACAGGTGTCAGGTTCAGTTTCACAGTGGGAGAGTGGTAGGACGTGTAATTAATCAGATAGACTGTACTTAGAGGTCATTAGTGCTTGGCGGAGGCTTAAAACACTGGATGCATATTGTTATGGGCTCTTGAAAGAAGTAATCCACTGTGGACCAGTGTTGTTTGAGCTGAACATAGCAGACCTATACTTCTTAGCCTAGGCCTACTCTGTTCTTTGCACGTCCTCGTGCTATTTTACTAAGTCACTTTCTTTCCTCCTTTTGCTATAGCTACTTAGCCAGTCAAATGTACGTGTATCAGACAACAATATCAAATACAGCACCACAACTACATTATTTCATAGCACACTGTTTACAAAGCACGCTATCTCCTCTGCCTTCATATTGCATGTTGAATTCCGTGGTATTGTTGAGATCGGTGCTTGTTCGGCTGTGGCTGAACAGTGCTCTACACTGCTACCCATGACGAGGAATTTTAAAACGTGTGAGAAAGGCCAAATCCAGCTCATCTGCTCCCGATACACAGCCCCAAAAGACACAGATTTAGACCGCAGAGTGGAACGGTGGCAAGGGGAGCTGACAGGTAACAGAAGGCATCACCCTCTTTTCACACTTCAACCCATGACCCCTCTTAATAACGTCATATTCTCCCGTTATTAGCCATTCTCCCTTCACCCTTTCTAGTACTACTTGAACCCCCTCCAAAGCGCCATCCTATCCAACTCCTGCCTCGTATCTTATTCTCATGTATATATCCAGGCTGTATCACACACAACCTGCCGTGATTTGGGAGTACCATAGGGCAGCGCACAGTTGGCCCAGCGTCGTCCGGGTTTGGCCGGTGTAGTCCGTAATTGTGAATAAGATTTTGTTCTAATTGACTTGCCTAGTTAAATACAGGTTAAATAAAATAAACAAATAAAATACATGTCACAGTCTTACTCTTGTATCGTCCTATTTTTCCCTATTTTCTTCACCTTCCTACCCGTTTCTTACTCCCCTCTTACCACCCTATAAAATGAATGATATCTCCGTCTGAGCGCCCGCATAAACGCTGTGTCTTACGCCACTTCTTTTAACCCCGTTGCCACCCTCATAGGCCCCTCTTACAACACCCGGGTATCCAGTCTTATCTCTCTCTTAACGCCCCTAGTATCGTCTTATCTTCCGAACCCCAAAACACCCCCTTCCTACATGTTGAGAGAATACACACGTAGGATAGCATTTTAACTACTGGCGGCAGCAGTGGGATTTTACCGAGCAGACTGTTCGACCCCCAAAGCGCGACTTTTTAAACTCCTCACACCTAAATCCGAAGGAATGAAAGATTATACAAAGCGTCTTAGAGTATTATTGTGAGAACATGAGCAGAAGGCTCTCCTGTTAGCTAGCTCCCACCATGTTAGACTATGCTGTAAACATGGCCCAGGTTGTCATCAAGTATTTTTCCAGACCTTCTCAAGCCAAACATAGCTGTTCCTACTGACTGCTGCGCTTAAAGACCATGCACAGCCTCCAGAGATATCATTGACCTCACTTAAACACTATTTGCTTATGTAAGCCTTTTGAAAAGTTAGATCATAGGTGTCAAAACCCCTTTTGACAAATGGTTTTGATACTTAGGTATGTACAGCGCCTTTACAAAGTACACCCCTTGACCTTTTCCACATTTTGTTGTGTTAAAGCCTGAATTTAAAATGGATTACATTTACATTTTGTGTCACTGGCCTGCACACAATACCCCATAATGTCAAAGTGGGATTATGTTTTTAGACATTTCTGCAAATCAAAAACAAACTGAAAAGCTGAAATGTCTTGAATCAATAAGTATTCAACCCCTTTGTTATGGTACGCCTAGATATGTTCAGGAGTAAAAATGTGCTTAACAAGTCACATAATAAGTTGCATGAACTCTGTGTGCAATAATAGTGTTTAACATGATTTGTGAATGACTAGCTCATCTCTGTACCCCACACACACAATTATCTGCAAGGTCCCTCAGTCGAGCAGTGAATTTCAAACCCAGATTCAACCACAACGACCGGGAAGGTTTTCCAACGCCTCGCAAAGAACCTATTGGTTGATGGGTAAAAAATAGTAGACATTGAGTATCCATTTAAGCATGGTGAAGTTATTAGTTACACAAAGGAAGAAACGAAGAAACAGGCGTCCTTCCTAACTCAGTTACCAGAGAGGGAGGTTGCAGGGATTTCACTATGAGGCCAATGGTGACTTTAAAACAGTTACAGAGTTTAATGGCTGTGATAGGAGAAAACTGAGGATGGATCAACAACGGTGTAGTTCTACACAATTACTAACCTAAACGACAGAGTGAATAGACGGAAGCCCGAACAAAATACAAATATTCCAAATCATGCATGTTTGCAATAAGGCACTAAAGTAAAACTGCAAAAAAATGTGGGAAAGAAATGTAATTTATGTCCTGAATACAAAGCGTTATGTTTGGGGCAAATCTAACACAACACATCACTGAGTACCACTCTTCATAGTTTCAAGCATGGTGGTGGCTGCATCATGTTATGACTATGCTTGTTATCGGCAAGGACGAGGGAGTTGTTTTATAGAGCAAAGTACAGGAACAATCCTAGAGGAAAGCCTGATTAAGTCTGCTTTCCAACAGACTGGGGAGACAAATTCACCTTTCAGCAGGACAATAACCTAAAACACAAGGCCAAATATAGTTTCTTACCAAGACAACATTGAATGTTCCTGAGTGGCCGAATAACAGTTTTGACTTAAATCGGCATGACAATCTATGGCAAGACTTGAAAATGGCTGCCTAGCAATGATCAACAATCAACATGACAGAGCTTGCGTCACAATCATTTAGAGAAGGATTGGACCAAGGTGCAGCGTGGTAAGCGTACATCTTTCTTTATTTGATGAACAACAAAATATAAACAAACGTAACATTTTGTAGCGCTAACACAGCAACTATACAAAAAACAAGATACCACAACTAAAGGTGGGAAAAAAGGCTGCCTAAGTATGATCCCCAATCAGAGACAACGATAGACAGCTGCCTCTGATTGGGAACCATACCCGGCCAACAAATAAATAGAAAAAATAGAATGCCCACCCAAATCACACACCAACCTAACCAAATAGAGAAATAAAAAGGCTCTCTAAGGTCAGCTTGAAGAATTTTAAAAAGAATAATGTGCAAATATTGTACAATCCAGGTGTGCAAAGCTCTTAGAGACTTACAGAGAAAGACTCCAAGCTGTAAATTCTGCCGAAGGTGATTTTAACATGTATTGACTCAGGGGTGTGAATACTTATGTAAATAAGATATTTCTGTATTTAATTGTCAATCAATTTTGCTCACATTGCTAAATACATGTTTTCACTTTTTCATTATGGGTATTGTTTGTAGATGGGTGAGAGAATTGTATTTGATTTTATCCATTTTGAATTCAGGCTGTAACACAAAAAAAATGTTGATAGTGTTCTATGTCCATGATTGGTTCATATTCACTCTGGAACACTGTTATTCCTGTGATTCTCCATTAAAGGTTATTGTAGTGGATGGATATGTATGTCGTCCAGCATGTGGGATATGAGTGTTCTTCCTCTCTTCTATTTGTCTTTAAAACTAAAGTGGGTCAATTAAATAGAAATGCCACTCATCCACCATGTTCTTCTGGCATGCCAGGCGTGTGAATTTATGGAAAGCGACAGAGGAAAACGTTGAAATGGTATCCGGTGGTTGGGTTACATCCCTGGTGCGAGACTGGCGATCTGGTTTCGGAGCAGAGGGGGGTGAGGGGGTCTGCATTTGGCCTGGGGGGACGGTTGGGGCTGAGTAGCACTTTAAAGAGCACTGTGATCTTCTCTGAAGAGCTTCCATCTATCATGTAGTTTGTAATGGGGGCTACAGTATGTTTCATTAGCGACGAGGTAATGTGCCCGAGACAAGTGCAACTCACGCCATGGGGAATGGCAAACAACCCCCTCACCGCTATGGCCTGTATCCTTAGCCCTCTTACCCTGTTTATCCCTCTTTCCCCCCTTACCCACCAACCACATCTAGTCTGAATTTCAGACATCCCCCATCACCACACAACCCCACTTCCACAAATTCCCCCTAACCCTCACTTTACTCTCATTATTTACATGTGGTTCCCAAACTGAGGGGTCGGAACCCGCGGTGGGATTACATTTTTTGTGCATTTATTTTTTGGGAAATACTTATTCAGTGTAAACTTAAACAACTAAAACCAAATAGAAAGTATGTAGAAGCAATAATGGACCTATCTAAAAATAAACTCCTATAATCTTTGAGAACTTACAATCAGCAAAATAAAAGCTAGGCAGTCAGGTACCCATTGATTATGCTATAATGTTTGAGCATAATGACACAGTACTAGCCATCTCAAAATGACTAGAATTGCAGTAAATTAGCTTTAAAACTCCAGCGTTTTCTGTCCATTGCCAAGATTATATTTTTGATTTATTCTTTGGTCTGTGTATGTTTCTTCAACACTCAATCCTTATGGTGGGTCTAGACTCAAAAGGCACCTCAATAGGTGGGTCACGAACCAAAAAAGTTTGGGAACCCCTGTTATATACCATCACACCCCCCCAGCCCTGACTATACACCACCTACCAGACACCCCCTCCCCCTCCAGCAAAACTCTGACGCCATTATGAAACCTGAGACTCGATTAATCAGTCGATCAATTAATGAGGCTCAGCTTTTAGAGGGACCTCTGGGTTCCCAGCTGGATATGTTGCAACACGTGTGGAATGCTCACGGGGCGCACACCGGACCCCCGGAATGTGGTGCGGCGGGACAGGGGCCGCAGTCGGACCGCTCATCACCTCAGCCGCCGGGCCTTGGCGTTTCCAATAATGACACTCGAAACATACGCCTGATACGCCTCATCTTCCCGATTTCACAGAGCTAGGTTGGGACGGACCACTTTTTGGGCACGGAGGAATCATAACTCATTTTGGGGGGGTCAGTTGAGTAATATAGGTTGTTTTAGTTGCCGACTCTCATTGTAACCCCCCCTAGACCCACTTATAGTGCTGTGGTCCTAAGGGAAGCCTCAAGTTTCCGGCTGTGGTCTAATTGAGTGGGATGACTAGCCCTGGGAGACTCCCAACTCTTCTCCTCTCCTATGGGGTTGGTTTATACAGGCCTGCTGACTGTGCTGTCAGTGTCAAACGCTTGTTAGGACATCATCAATCTAGACGCAGTTAGAGATATTCCCAGAACAGAACGAAGGGGGCAGGTGATAGAGAGAGAGAGAGAAAGAGAGAGAGAAGGAGAGGGGACAGAAAGGGTAGAGAAGGAGGGAAGGGGGAAGGGGAATAAGAGAGAGGAGAAAGATACTCTAAAGAAAGAGAGAGAATGAGAGAAAGGGAGGATAGAAGGAGAGAGAGAAGCACTGCACAGTAGACCGAGAAAGAAAAGAGGAGGAAGAAAGAAAGAAAGAAAGAAAGAAAGAGGAGGGCCTGGAGAAGAGATGGATCCTAACAATGTGTATCTTCATAAGTTGTTTGGTGTGAAGCGAAGTGTTGGGTGGGATCCACAACTCATCCGCTTTCCCTCAACTCATCCGTGTGAGCTCATATAAAACTGCAAAGTTTCTTGTCGTAGATCATGTTGTCAGGAAAAGTCGACGCTTTGTTCGCACATGTCTGCAGGCGTAAATGAAGTAGCCTTCTCTGGTATCAGTATCAATTCCTGACAGACGAACACATTTAGCACATCACCAGCCGTCTTACGAGGGGGGAGAAAATCCGTTCACACCGTGGACGTACATAAGTGTGTTTGTCTTCTCCCAGGAAGTGGCTGTACAGGGGCTTTAAGCCGAACACACATTTCTCGCATTCTCTTCTATAAATCTTTCCCTCCATCTTCCACTCCCGACTTTCTTTCTCACATCCTCTCTCTCTCTCCTTCCATTGCTATCCACACATTGGGTTCTCCAAAACTCGGGTTGTTGCCCATGTGTGTTGAGTAGAGCGGAGTGGAGCAGAGCGGCGGTAGAAGAATTTGAAAGGAGGACCATAAAGATGATGGATGCCGCCCAGCTTGTGCTTTCAGACCCAGCTGTTTTTTGTCATCCTGGACAGACCCGCTAGTTTCCTATACGCTCTCATCCATACATTCATCCACTCTTTATTAGCTTTCATCCATACAGTCATCTAAAACTCACTGAAAGAGGCCTGGTTAAGGGAGAAGATAGATTTGGCTGGATTATATGAGAGTTAAATGTTCAAGGTGGTGGTGCGAACTGGTGTTTTCAGTAAAGGGACAGGTGGTCTCTCTACCTCAGAAGGCCCCTCCCTTTGGCTCCAACCACAAGTCATATAAATCCATCAGTATCTTTTCCTTTTATGATTTCACTGTCGCTTTATCCCCTAAAATCGTTTATTTGACCATTTTCTCCCACAGGCTCGATGACATGAGGTTCTTGCCCGTCTCCCCTCCCCCCTCCTTCTCCCTCTCTTTTCTCCTACTAGTCCTCACTTTTCTCCCTCCTTCCCTCCTTTCCCGTTCACTCTCTCACTCCCCTCTGAGCTGGACTTCTCCCCATGACCCCTGCTACCACCTGGATGGGCGTCCGCGACACTGCCTGTCGGAATTCATCAATGCCGCCTATGGTGTCCCAGTCAGTGCCGCCAACTCCCTCCGAGGACCTCCTGACCAAAATGCTGTTAACATCAGCTCCGTCACGGACCTCCACAACCCCTACAACCTGACCTGCTGGACAGCCCAGGTGGGAGGCACCGACGGCGGGGACTGGGTTCTCACCCTCCCCCTGGGCCGGCGCTTTGAGGTCACTTACATCAGCCTGCAGTTCTGCCAGCAGGGGGAGCCGTCGGATCCGGTCTCCATCTCTTTGCTCAAGTCCATGGATCACGGGCGCACCTGGAGGCCCATGCAGCATTACTCCAGCGACTGCCCCGGGAGTTTTGGGCTCCAGGCCCAGACTGTGGCCAAGACCAGGCACCAGGAGACAGAGCCTCTGTGCTCGGATCCCCGGCCCTTGCAGAGGCACCGGGGAGGCATGGTTCTGGCCTTCTCCACCCTGGATGGAAGGCCCTCCTCTCCAGACTTTGACTACAGCCCCACCCTGCAGGACTGGGTGACGGCCACGGACATACGGGTGGTCTTCCACCAAGTGACCCAGCCCCAGCAGACTAAGTTGGGAAGTTCGGAGGATAGGGGGGTGGGTGTGGGATTGGGAGCAGATACTGGGGTTCTGAGGTGGAGGGTGGGGTCGAAGAATAAAGCTGTGGTTGGTCAGGTGAATGGGGACAACAATGCTTGGGGGTTTGTGGAGAAGGAGATGAAAAAGACAGAAAAACGAGGGAGAAGCAGAGGAGAGAAAATGGACAAATCCTGGCGGAGGGGTCACAACAAAGGGTCGGGAGGTCAGGGAGAGGATGGACACAATGTGACCCGGAAGGATTTAGAACGAGACACTCAGGCAATGGACACCTCCAAGAGAGGGAACGGTAAAGGAAAAGGGCGTGGCCGCAAAAGGGAGGGGGGCCACCATTGGAGTCCGTGCCAGGAAGGTGGCGTCTGTGATTGGACAATTGAGGGGCAGGGGAAGGACAACAAGGGGCGGGAATTGAGGAGGAGGAGAAACAACAATCGGAATCTCCAGCTAGTTCCTCCCTCCCCATTGATATCCACCCCCCCTGTCCGGCCCCCCCTGGCCCTCTCCGACCTGCAGGTGGGGGGCAGGTGTAAGTGTAACGGGCATGCCTCACGGTGTCGTCATGACGACGCGGACCGGGTGGTGTGTGTGTGTGAGCACCACACAGCGGGGGCAGACTGCGACGTATGTGAGGACTTCTACTACGACAGGCCCTGGCAACGAGCCACGCCCAGTCAGCCACACCCGTGCGTCTGTGAGTCACGCCCCCCCATTACTGTGTGTGTGTGTTTGTGCATCTGCGTGTGTGCGTGCATGTCTGTATGTGTAAGTGAGTGCATATTGGATCATGAATGTAAACTTTACTAGCTTTCACTGAAATTCATTCCCTCCCTCCCTCCCACCTCCCCTTCCCCTCCTCTCTCCTACCCCCAGCGTGTGAGTGTAACGGCCACTCCTCGAAGTGTCGGTTCAGCATGGAGGTGTTCCAGCAGTCGGGCCGGCGCAGCGGGGGGGTATGTCTGAAGTGTCGGCATCACACAGCGGGACGCCACTGCCAGTACTGCCAGAATGGACACACCCGTGACCACGGCAAGCTACCCAACCACCACAAGGCTTGCCAATGTCAGTCAGAGGGAGAGAGAGAGAGAGAGAGAGGGAGAGAGAGAGAGAGAGAGAGTGTGTGTGTGTGTGTGTGTGTGTGTGTGTGTGTGTGTGTGTGTGTGTGTGTGTGTGTGTGTGTGTGTGTGTGTGTGTGTGTGTGTGTGTGTGTGTGTGTGTGTGTGTGTGTGTGTGTGTGTGCATTAAAGTTGAGTCTGTATCAGGTCGTTCTGACCAGCTGTGTATCTTATCCATGCAGAGATGTATGTGTGTGTGCATATGCGTCTGTTAGTATACCTGTTTCTCTTTGTGTATCTGTCAGTCTACGGGGTTTGTCTACATGTGTCTGTGTACCTGCCTCCACAGTGTTTATGAGGTGGTTACATTGTGACAGAGGACAGTTATTCCTGTTAGGGTTACAAATATTCCCCTTTGTGCTTGACTGGATCCAGTGTCCATGTTGTTACCACTGGCTGGAATCCACTCTGCCATTTGACCTTTGACTGGTCACATGTCCCAAGTGACTGTGACACTCTGGCATGCTCATTGGGCGGTTGACCTAAGTTCTAATATAACCACTGTGAATGGTGTGTGGTTTGGTCATGCACACGACACATGCAGGTGTGTGTCTGTGTGAGTGATTGACTGTTTGTGTTTGAGCAATATTGGAGAACTTGAATGGGATATTTTAGCCTGGATGTTAGTCGGTTTCAGGTCTTGCCAACTCCTTATGGAGTGATTCCTCACGAAACCAGGACAAGAAAGATTTCACATAATGTAATCCATAGAATGGTGCTTTGGGGAAAGGCTTGTTGACGTATATTTGACATTTGTATCTAAAAGCACGATTAAGACAGAGTTATTCAAAATTGGCATATTTATGACATTTTGGCCATACCCAGGGCTCCTTTAAGGCTACAGAATGTTTCATTCGTAGATGCTACAAAGCAACAACTACACAAAATGTCATATAGGCTTCACAGCTTGCTTTGTAATATAAGTAGTATTTTGATTTGAAAAAATAATAATTTTACATTAATTTAGGAATATTGAAAAATATGAACATGAATATTGAAAAATGTGAACATGAATATTGAAAAAATATACCATTTTAGATTTGACAAATTGCTCAATATATTATTGAACATAATATTATATACGGGCATATCAAAGTTTCAGAGTGGGTGGGGATCTCTGCTACTTTTAGAGGTACGATCCAATTTGTAAGCATAACCAACAGAGTGAATGTGAAAATGGATTCAAAATTGTCAGGATGTGCAATGATACAAGTAAAAAGAGGGCTGTGATTGGTTACATTGCCTACTATGCCAATTTCTCTGAATAAAATGGGCCATAACTTTAACACGAACAGAGATCTCAGTCTGGAACTTTGATAATCCCGTAGAGTATATTATGTTCAACAATACACCATAATATTAATACAATTAATTAATCTACGTTCTTAAAATCAATCCCATATACTATGTTCTTTTTTTAAAAAGGCTTTAAATTCTCTAGTACAGCCAATATTAAAAACAGTCAAATGCTTCTCAAAGATGCCCTCTGGTGGTAAAACTAGCACTAACTCGCATTAATGCAACAATGTCTGACACTTTAATGACGTGCCATAGAATTCTGCGGCAGCCTGCAAACTGTGCTACAGTACGACGCAACTTTTAAAGGAAGAACCACTGTAGATTGAAAAATGTGCCAAGTCAAAACATTTGTTTTTTCAATATTCATGTTTATCTTTTCAATGTTGAAATTAATATGTTTTTTCTTGAAATCAAAATACTACTCATATTACAGAACACTTGGTAAAGCTTAATTTGAAACAATGTTCTGTTTCGTAGCACCTACAGATGAAACATTATGGAGTCTTAAAGGAGGCCTGGGTAAGGCCAAAATGCCATAGATATAGAATAAAACTTTATTGTCCATTAGTTACACAGAACAACCTAAATGTGTCTTCTGCTCCGTTCTCAAACCTCCCCAGATTTCTCAATTATGCTTTTAGATACAAATGTTAAATATACAGTATGTCAACGAGCCTTCCTCAATAGGACCATTCTATGGATTACATTTAGTGAACGTCCCCAAAATCATGTCATTCTTTTGTCTTGATTTTGTAAGGAAACGCTCTATGGTATTGTCATGCCAAGTTTGGTGTTACAAGGAGTTGAGAAGGGAGAAGAAACAGACTGGCACCCAAGCTATAGACATTTATAGGCTACAGTATAGCTAGCTAACTTATGTCAGTTACCTTAGTGCTATTTATGTGTCATAATATTATTTGATGTAATAATCAATGATAGACAAATCAATCATGTTTATTTGATCAATGTTCAGGTCAAGTCAGCCCTTTTCCAAATCTAGTGATTTAAACCTTAGTGACTTGCCTGCAAAGCTAATTATTTAAAGGTGTTTGGAGTAGCTGTAAGGGTTTGTTTAAATTACTTTACTGGAGGAAAAACAGACCTACTAAAGAACGGCTTCCTCTTTGTCTGTGCCCTTCGGATAACCCCAACACACTCTCTCTCTCTCTCTCTCTCTCTCTCTCTCTCTCAATTTCAATTTCAAAGCTTGATTAGCATGAAAGGAGCCAATGTTACCAATTATGCAATGCTGTCTATTTTTTTGTTGTTGCATTAGCATTCATCTATTTCTTTCTCTCCTCCCATCCTTCAATCCTCTTCTCTGTCTCTCTCAGCGTGTCAGTGTCATCCTATGGGTGCTGTGGGTCGCTGGTGTAACCAGACATCAGGACAGTGTTTGTGTCGGGACGGGGTAACGGGGTTGAAGTGCAACCGCTGCGCCCTTGGCTACAAACAGGGGCGCTCGCCCCTCCGGCCCTGCATCCGTAAGTCAACTGTACCTACCTACTCTGTCTGGGAACGGGCCTCCATGTAGGGCCAGACAATAAGATTCTAATGGTGATTCATGAAAGAATGTGATTATCCTGGAGCTTTGGACCCAAAATGGCACACATTTTACTGCATAGTTTTTGGTTTATGTGGACAGGCCAACTAAGCCCAACTACAGACGTTCATAGTCACTTGAGTCTCACTCCCTTGGGGTTTTGGTTTCCAATAGGAAATTAATCTCATTGTAACTCGTGATGTGAAACTCAATGGCCCTTTATCTGCCTCTCTCTCTCTCTCTCTCTCTCTCTCTCTCTCTCTCTCTCTCTCTCTCTCTCTCTCTCTCTCTCTCTCTCTCTCTCTCTCTCTCTCTCTCTCTCAACCTAATTTGTTTCTTGAAAACCTAATTTAAGCCTTTATCAAACCTGTATAAAAGGAGCCATCCTCAGCTATCAAATATCTATATTAAAAATGTCCAAATCGCCCTGGATCCCTAATGTAGGGAGCCCTTAAGGCCTCTATGAACAGGCCTTGTCTCTCACTGATCCTAGATCAGCTCGGCTGGGATTTTCAACAGTTTATCCTCTACACTCCTGCAGTCGTGGTTTTGGTTTTTCGAACAGCGAGAGTTAATCCATGTGTGTTTCTGCGTCTAATCGCGGGAGTGCCGACAACCACACATGGATTGGCCCGGGCGGCGACACTTTCTAAGCCCTAATCAGGTGACATGGGTCTGTGCTTCGCACCTGTCGCGCATCCCTCAAAACGCTCCCCCCTCCAGACTCATAACTCTTCCGGTGAAAGGAGTGAGTGAAAGAAAACCTTGTTTGTTTTTACTACTGAACCCATCTTATGGCTATCTATAGCCTCTCTCTCTTCTCTCTCTCTCCCCTGTCTCTCTTTCTCTCTCTTCATCTTTCTCTCTCTCTCTCTCTCTCTCTCTCTCTCTCTCTCTCTCTCTCTCTCTCTCTCTCTCTCTCTCTCTCTCTCTCTCTCTCTCTCTCTCTCTCTCTCTCTCTCTCTCCTCCCCCCTCGTCCAGCAAAAGCCAGCCGCTCGCTGGCTAAAAACAAAGTTAGCGGTGATGAGTTGAGACCTCAGCCACAGGAAGCTAACTCGCCCTTAAAGCTAAAGTCACCGTCGGAAAAGGAGCCAGGTGTATAATTAGTAGGTTGCTGATCTGGGTTTTGTGGTGTCCACACCAGTTGTCTGAACAGATAGGCTAGGACATGTATTGAGGTCACACACACACACACACACACACACACACACACACACACACACACACACACACACACACACACACACACACACACACACACACACACACACACACACACACACACACACACACACATACATATATATATATATATATATATATATATATATATATATATATATATACAGACACACACACAGATGTATGCACACACACAAATGCACTCTCATTGCATGTCTTGAGTATGTGAGCATACGCACGCACGTGCGTGCTCCAACCCCCAATGGGATTAATCCCAACTCCAGTTCAGAACTAACTCAACTCTGGGCCCTCCTACCCCAGTCTGCTTGGATGGGGTGTAGGGTGTCATTGACTGTCCCAGTTGTGTCAGAGAGGAGAGAGGGACACAGGGGACAGGGACACAGGACTCAGTGAGGGCCAGGGTAATATATAGTGGGCCCCAAAGCCACACACACATACTTAAAGCCAGGATAATATATGGATAGCCCAGGTGTACATGAGGTAGGCTGACACGTCTAGGGTCATGAAGGTGACATTAGATAAACAGACAACCAGAGAGACAGACCTGTGCTATGACTGAAATAAACTCAGAAAAAAAAACATTTTTACCAGAGTGAGTGAGTGAGTGAGTGAGTGAGTGAGTGAGTGAGTGAGTGAGTGAGTGAGTGAGTGTGTGTGTGTGTGTGTGTGTGTGTGTGTGTGTGGCTAGTCACAGAGGTGGATTTCTGACTCTTTGAGGACCACACACACACACACACACACACACCAACTCCTCCAGACACACACTCATCCTCCACATGGGAATTCCACACACACACCGACAGGCATTCATGCATAGCACACATATTCCAATTCTCTCCCATGCGACACACACACACACACACACACACACACACACACACACACACACACACACACACACACACACACACACACACACACACACACACACACACACACACACACACACACACACACACACACACACACACACACACACACACACACACACACACACACACACACAACCTGCACAAAGACATGTCTGTATAAGTAGGGTCAAGCTAAAAGGCATTGTATTCACACCCTGTCCCTGTCTATTCTCAACTTTCACCTCTATATGACATACAACCCGTCAATGTGTTTGTTTTTATCTGTAGGAGTCCAGGAGGAAGCAAGCCCCACCACACCTGTGTACCAACCCCAGTACAGTGTAGGTGAGTTTGGGTTGAGAATGAAAACACGCTTGCAAGTCTCAACACAATCTACTATATTGAACTGTAATATTGGGCCACAATTTCAGTGGTTCCCCCCAACGCTGGACCTGGGGAGTTACAGGCTTTTGTTTCAGCCCAGCACTTTCACACCTAGATAAAATAAATGCTGATCAGCGACGGATTAACTGATTTCAAGTGTTTTAGAACAGAATAACTGTAACTCTTCTGGACTAGAGTTGGTGACTGATAACTTTCCAATTAGATACATACTGTACCCTGTGTGAGTCTCAGCTGTAATGGTCTACTGGGTTGGTAGCTGTCTAGCTCCCTCTAGTGGTGGTAGGGGGGTATTTCACCTGCTGCTGGACTCCAGAGAGGCATCTGTTAGACATAAGATACTGTGATGACAAATAGAAGCAGAGCATATTGTAATTAGTGGTACAGACATGTGTCGCAGTGTGATGCTCTCTCTCATTCAATACATTCCCTCCCTCTCCCTCTCACTTTCTCTCCTCCTCGTTCTCTTGTTCCCCTCAACCTCCCCTCTCTCCCTCTCTCTCTCCTCTCTCTCTCTCTCTCTCTCTCTCTCTCTCTCTCTCTCTCTCGCTCTCAGATGAGGAGTGTGTATCGTATTGCCAGCCATCCCTGGTTAAATTGAGGATGAACCTGGAGACGTACTGTCTAAAGGACTTTGGTAAGAACTGTAAGGTACAATGACTTTGGCATGGCTGCAGAATACAATGCAAAAAAAAATAAATTCAAGCAATTCTCCCCCCACCCAGTCCTGAAGCTACAGGTCAGAGGGATGGAGCGTTCTGGCCCCTGGTGGCAGTTCTCCGTCTGGATCCAGACCGTGTTCCGTACAGGTTCTTCCTCCCGTGTTCGCAGGGGCCCCCAGGCGCTGTGGGTTCCCGACCGCGACCTGGGCTGCGGCTGCCCCGCCCTCCAGGTGGGCCGCACCTTCCTGCTGATTGGGGCCGAAGGGGGGAGGCGGAACTGGGGCCCCGAGGAGCGACGGCTGGTCGCCGATAGATCCACACTGGCTCTCCAGTGGAGGGAGCACTGGAATCCCAAACTGAGAGGGTTCAGGGGGCAGGACAAGAGGGGCCGCTGCCCCCCAAAATTGCCCGGGGGTGGGGACCCCGATGGGGGCCACTCGAAGCACCATCACTCAGAGTACACCCCACCTCACCTTGTGACAGAGAAAGAGACAGAGGTCAAGGTGCACCCACACAAACATTCACATTCACACACACCCTCAGACTCTGTGAAAGACATGGAAGAGGAGGCAGAGAACTCTGTGGCGTTGGACACAAACACTCATACACAGTCCTCGTCACACCACAGACCTGGACCTTCACAATCCCAGGAAGAGCAACAGGAACAGACTCCATCCACCTCCACACCCAGTCTTGTATGTTCAACCCAGACCCCTGTCTGAAATATAGGAGGAAGAAGATAGAGAAAGAAGAAGGGACGAAGAAATGAAGTAATATTGTCAAATAGCTGGGCTAAATCCCTTTGCAGTTCTTCTCGTAAGGAGAGGGGGGTGAGTGATGAATGGAGAAGGGAGAGAGGGAGCAAGTGGTCTCTGTCAGACTGTGTAAGCACTGGGTGTCCAATGTCCAGAGAAACGGAGGGATGATCAGTTGTTCCCGCCATCTTTCCCTTCAACTTCCAATGAGGAGATGAGAGGGAGCAGGTTGGTCATTGGTTCAGAAATCAAACATCCAGGTGCTTGAGCTAAAAACAGAGTCATGGAGAGAAGGACTCAAACTTTGCCATTACAATGTTTTTCTACTGAATCGGCTTAGTATTGTTGAGAGTGAATGAACACTGTAAAAGTGGAAATGGGTGTTTTTATTGAATTACATAAAGTCAAATGTTTTCTTGAAAAAGTATCTGAATCGTATTTATGCTTAGAAACGTTTAGGTATATTTAAAGGCAAGAATAGATCCAGGGTGCTTTGGGATGGATCACGATTACAATAAATGTATAGTAAACTGACATACATATATTTATTTATGTCAATACAGTATGGGCAATATGTGTCCCAAAGTATACACTACTACTAATAATAATTTATTCAACTTTTCATTACTAAAATAATCTCAAAGCGCTTGAAAAAGCAAAACAAACAAGAATCAAATAATACGGATATATGATTGAGTAGGTTTGAAGGCGTCTCACCGACGCCTCGCTACTACGCCTGTCAGACTATGACTTCTACCTCACAAAATGACCTTTGAGATGAAAATAAAGGTGTTTTTCATGTAATATAGTACTGTACAAATACTGTCTACAACTGACTGTCCTACTTTGTGCTTGTCACACCACTTCGGTTGAGAGTTCCTTTCAGTGGCAGATACACAACATCGGGTCAAGTGACACAAACTTATGCTCACGGAGGCACAGTTCCCATGGGTTGGAGCGATGCAACCATAGTCTAAGAAACTGACACCAACGAACTGCCATTTAGAGGAACGTTGAGTCGCTCTAAGATAGAATATGACTCTCAGATAGAGCATGAATCCTACCACAGACATTTAGAACTAGAGATATACATCTAAAAAAGCATTGGTCAAATGTGATGTCATGCATTCTGTTTTGGTCTGGAAAATACGTATAGCACCCCAGCCCTGGGGGAAGGGTGAGGAGGGGTGAGGAGGGGAAAGTGGTTGAAGGGGTGAGGAGGGGAAGGGGTGAGAGGTATGAGTGAGGAGGGGAGGGAGTAAGAGTGAGGGTGAGACCTATGAAGGAGCTCCCAATTGTGAGTCGTCATGTTGTTCTTATAGCTTGTATGGTTGACTGATTGGCCCATGTTGTGATGTAGCCTGTGATTGGTTGGCCCATGTTGCGATGTAGCCTGTGATTGGTTGGCCCATGTTGCGATGTAGCCTGTGATTGGTTGGCCCATGTTGTGATGTTTCCTGTGATTGAAAATAAAATGAGGAGAAAAATAGCTTCGCTGACTGATGACCTCTCTAGGGTACCCCACACACAGAGGGAGGGAGAGTGTCTGTGGCTGTGTGTGTGTGTCTTTGTGCGTGTGTGGAGAAGATGAGAGTGTGAATGCAAGACAGAGAAAGAAAAAGACCGAGAGAGAGGGTTGGGAGAGAGAGGAGAGAGGGTTGGGAAAGAGAGCGAGAGAGAGAGCGAGAAAGAGAGCGAGAGAGAGAGAGAGAGAGAGAGAGAGAGAGAGAGAGAGAGAGAGAGAGAGAGAGATGCACCTGCTCTGTTTTTCCAGGAACACCTGTCAGCAGCCGTCTTCACAGTTGACGACAGTGAGTTTGATCTGAAAACTCCCCCAGCACACACACAGACTTGAACACACACACGAACGCTTACACACACACACTTACACACACACGCTAGTGACCTGCAAGCACTGAGTATACAACCACTGTAAGCCTACAGCATTCAAGTTATCTTATGGTTTATTCAGACAAGCTTTGCAATACAGTTTGTAAACGTTACGCAATTTGCTATTTACATATGTAATGTAAACACTGACAAAAAATATAAAGCACACATGCATGAGGGACGGTAGCAAGTGTAAGTTTTGCCTCCACACGCACAGTACCGGTCAAAAGTTTGGACACACCTACTCATTCAAGGCTTTTTCTTCCTTTTTTAAAAAACAATGTTTTACATTGTAGAGTGAAGACAATATAAATATGAAATAATACATATGTAGTAACCAAAAAAGTTCTAAAAAAATCAAAATATGTTTTCGATTTCAGTTTCTTCAAAGTAGCCACCCTTTGCCTTGAAGACAGCTTTGGACACTCTTGGCATTCTGTCAACCAGTTTCATGCGATAGTCACCTGGAATGCATTTCAATTAAAAGGTGTGCCTTGTTAAAAGTTAATTTGGGGAATTTATTTCCTTCTTAATGCATTTTAGCCAATCAGTTGTGTTTTAACAAGATAGGGGTGGTATACAGAAGATAGCCCTACCAAGTCCGTATTAGGGCAAGAACAGCTCAAATAAGCAAAGGTCAGTCAATGAAGGTCAGTCAATCCTGAAAATTTCACAACTTAACATGAACTGTTCAGAGGATACTGCTTGAATCAGGCCTTCATGGTCAAATTGCTGCAAAGAAACCACTTCTAAAGGACAACAATACAAGGAAGAGACTTGGGCCAAGAAACACAAGCAATGGACATTAGACTGGTGGAAATCTGTTCTTTGGTCTTATGACTCCAAATTTGAGATTTTTGGTTCCCACCGTGAAGCATGGAGGAGGAGGGGTGATGGTGTGCTGGTGCATTGCTGGTAACACTGTCTGTGATTTATTTTTAATTCAAGACACAATTAACCAGCATGGCTACCACAGCATTCTGCAGCGATCCACCATCCCATCTGGTTTGCGCATAGTGGGACTATCATCTCTTTTCAACAAGACAATGACACAACACACCTCCAGGCTGTGTAAGGGCTATTTGACCAAGAAGTAGAGTAATGGAGTGCTGCATGAGATTACCTGGCCTCCACCATCACCCGACCTCAACCTAATTGAGATGGTTTGGGATGAGTTGGACCGCAGAGTGAAGGAAAAGCAGCCAACAAGTGCTCAGCATGTGTGGGAACTCCTTCAAGACTGTTGGAAAAGCATTCCAGGTGAAGCTGGTTGAGAGATTGCCAAGAGTGTGCAAAGCTGTCATCAAGGCTAGGAGGCTGTGTGTGTGTGTGTGTGTGAGGGATTAGCTGCTACATGGTGTTTGTAACTGCCTCTGTGTGTTGTCGAGAGGTGCTATGTTTACTGCCTGTGAGAGAGGCTTTTACGAGGTATGAGGTCTGCACCGCAGCCAGAGCCAAAGTTTAATTAGACCTCTTGCAAACTCTCTCGTATCTTCCCTTCTTTGTTCCTCTCTCTCTCTCTCTCTCTCTCTCTCTCTCTCTCTCTCTCTCTCTCTCTCTCTCTCTCTCTCTCTCTCTCTCTCTCTCTCTCTTTCCCCCTCTCTCCTCTATTTCTTTCTCTCTTCACCTGTCCTTTCTCTCCCTCTTTCTTCCCTCAGTCTCTCTCTCTTTCTCACACAGACACACACATTCTCAGAATCAAACACCCAAGACGAAGTTCAACGAGCTGTGTGGCTTCACCACACACACACACACACACACACACACACACACACACACACACACACACACACACACACACACACACACACACACACACACACACACACACACACACACACACACACACACACACACACAGCTTCTGTTAACCTGAAAGGGAGAGGTCAATCCTTCTGATCCGCTGCCCGCATGCTTTCCATACGGACACGCTGCGGCCACGGCAACCCGAGTCCCCCCAGATTAGGACTAATCAAGCGTGCCTCGACTTTGGCCAACTCCTGCCCCTCGCACCCCCACCCCTCCTCTCTACCCCCTCTCTGCCCCCAACCCACCCTTCTGTCCCCCAGGCCTCCTCTCTCTGGCCCCCAACCTACCACTCTGTCCACCAGGCCTCCTCTCTCTGCCCCCAACCCAACCCTCTGTCAACCATGCCCCCTCTCTCTGCCCCCCAACCCAACCCTCAGTCCACCAGGCCCCCTCTCTCTGCCCCCCTAACCCTCTGTCCACCAGGCCCCCTCTCTCTGCCCCCCAACCCACCCTTCTGTCCACCAGGCCCCCTCTATCTGCCCCCCCACCCATCCCTCAGACCACCAGGCTTCTTCTCTCTCTCTCTCTCTGGCCCCCAACCCAACCCTCTGTCCACCAGGCCCCCTCTCTCTGCCCCCAACCCATCCCTCTGACCACCAGGCTTCTTCTCTCTCTCTCTCTCTCTGGCCCCCAACCCACCACTCTGTCCACCAGGCCCCCTCTCTGCCCCCCAACCCAACACTCTGTCCACCAGGCCCCCTCTCTCTGCCCCCCCAACCCATCCCTCTGACCACCAGGCTTCTTCTCTCTCTCTCTCTCTGGCCCCCAACCCACCACTCTGTCCACCAGGCCTCCTCTCTCTGCCCCCCAACCCACCACTCTGTCCACCAGGCCTCCTCTCTCTGACCCCCAACCCACCACTCTGTCCACCAGGCCTCCTCTCTCTGACCCCCAACCCAACCCTCTGTGAACCAGGCCCCCTCTCTCTCTCTCTACAGCTAGCTACAGGGGGTTACAAATACAGCACAGCTCACTTTCAGTGGCATATATGTTTATACTGTTACTGTACAACCCAGTTATATCCTTTGACTATAACAAAGTGACACACACAGGTGTTGTCCATTCATTCTGGGTTAATGCACGACATACTTTTGCCTTTTCTCTGTCTAACCACCTCTACCTATCCTTAGCCTTGCCTATGGTACATTTGACCTCCCACCCTTCCACCCTAAAGATATTATATAGTCCTGTCTGTCCTCTGAAGCCTTTGGTCATGGATGTCTGTTCCCCTCTACTATTCAGACACAGCTTCTCCAGGCTCCAGCTCCATTGTGCTATGATGTGTTTGTAGTTTGCAATGGGAACCTTATTTTGGCAGTCGCAGGGTTAGTGGGGACAGGTGATTTATGACACCAGGGGCCATAGCGAGGGTTCCGCGTTTCTTTGTTTCCAGGCGCGGTCTGGACGTTGTTATGGCAGGCAGGCACACACACATGCACACATCTGACACCATGCAATGGGCTTCCCGAAACGCTCAGAGTCTGTGGGAATGTGTGGTGGGAGAGAGAGGGAGAAGGAGGAGAAAGGTTCGGGGGGGGGGGTAGGGGCAGGGTTAAGGATAGGTGGGATTAGGGATCAAAAGGCTGAGGGGGAGAGGTAACATTAGCCTACCCTGTCCAGGTGGTGTGGGAGTGGGGCCTCAAAGTGGGAGTGGGTGCAGTAGTGATGGTGTCAAATCAAATCAAACCTGATTTGCCACATGCGTCGAATACAACACCTGTAGACTTTACCGTGAAATGCTTACTGACAAGCCCTTAACCAACAGTGTAGACTTTACCGTGAAATGCTGACTTACAAGCCCTTAACCAACAGTGTAGACTTTACCGTGAAATGCTGACTTACAAGCCCTTAACCAACAGTGTAGACTTTACCGTGAAATGCTGACTTACAAGCCCTTAACCAACAGTGTAGACTTTACCGTGAAATGCTTACTGACAAGCCCTTAACCAACAGTGTAGACTTTACCGTGAAATGCTGACTTACAAGCCCTTAACCAACAGTGTAGACTTTACCGTGAAATGCTTACTGACAAGCCCTTAACCAACAGTGTAGACTTTACCGTGAAATGCTGACTTACAAGCCCTTAACCAACAGTGTAGACTTTACCGTGAAATGCTTACTTACAAGCCCTTAACCAACAGTGTAGACTTTACCGTGAAATGCTGACTTACAAGCCCTTAACCAACAGTGTAGACTTTACCGTGAAATGCTGACTTACAAGCCCTTAACCAACAGTGTAGACTTTACCGTGAAATGCTTACTTACAAGCCCTTAACCAACAGTGTAGACTTTACCGTGAAATGCTTACTTACAAGCCCTTAACCAACAGTGTAGACTTTACCGTGAAATGCTGACTTACAAGCCCTTAACCAACAGTGTAGACTTTACCGTGAAATGCTGACTTACAAGCCCTTAACCAACAGTGTAGACTTTACCGTGAAATGCTGACTTACAAGCCCTTAACCAACAGTGTAGACTTTACCGTGAAATGCTTACTGACAAGCCCTTAACCAACAGTGTAGACTTTACCGTGAAATGCTGACTTACAAGCCCTTAACCAACAGTGTAGACTTTACCGTGAAATGCTTACTGACAAGCCCTTAACCAACAGTGTAGACTTTACCGTGAAATGCTGACTTACAAGCCCTTAACCAACAGTGTAGACTTTACCGTGAAATGCTTACTTACAAGCCCTTAACCAACAGTGTAGACTTTACCGTGAAATGCTGACTTACAAGCCCTTAACCAACAGTGTAGACTTTACCGTGAAATGCTGACTTACAAGCCCTTAACCAACAGTGTAGACTTTACCGTGAAATGCTTACTTACAAGCCCTTAACCAACAGTGTAGACTTTACCGTGAAATGCTTACTTACAAGCCCTTAACCAACAGTGTAGACTTTACTGTGAAATGCTTACTTACAAGCCCTTAACCAACAGTGTAGACTTTACCGTGAAATGCTTACTTACAAGCCCTTAACCAACAGTGTAGACTTTACTGTGAAATGCTTACTTACAAGCCCTTAACCAACAGTGTAGACTTTACTGTGAAATGCTGACTTACAAGCCCTTAACCAACAGTGTAGACTTTACCGTGAAATGCTTACTTACAAGCCCTTAACCAACAGTGTAGACTTTACCGTGAAATGCTTACTTACAAGCCCTTAACCAACAGTGTAGACTTTACCGTGAAATGCTGACTTACAAGCCCTTAACCAACAGTGTAGACTTTACCGTGAAATGCTTACTTACAAGCCCTTAACCAACAGTGTAGACTTTACCGTGAAATGCTTACTTACAAGCCCTTAACCAACAGTGTAGACTTTACTGTGAAATGCTTACTTACAAGCCCTTAACCAACAGTGTAGACTTTACCGTGAAATGCTTACTTACAAGCCCTTAACCAACAGTGTAGACTTTACCGTGAAATGCTGACTTACAAGCCCTTAACCAACAGTGTAGACTTTACTGTGAAATGCTGACTTACAAGCCCTTAACCAACAGTGTAGACTTTACCGTGAAATGCTTACTTACAAGCCCTTAACCAACAGTGTAGACTTTACCGTGTAATGCTGACTTACAAGCCCTTAACCAACAGTGTAGACTTTACCGTGAAATGCTTACTTACAAGCCCTTAACCAACAGTGTAGACTTTACCGTGAAATGCTGACTTACAAGCTCTTAACCAACAGTGTAGACTTTACCGTGAAATGCTGACTTACAAGCCCTTAACCAACAGTGTAGACTTTACCGTGAAATGCTGACTTACAAGCCCTTAACCAACAGTGTAGACTTTACCGTGAAATGCTTACTTACAAGCCCTTAACCAACAGTGTAGACTTTACCGTGAAATGCTTACTTACAAGCCCTTAACCAACAGTGTAGACTTTACCGTGAAATGCTGACTTACAAGCCCTTAACCAACAGTGTAGACTTTACCGTGAAATGCTGACTTACAAGCCCTTAACCAACAGTGTAGACTTTACCGTGAAATGCTTACTTACAAGCCCTTAACCAACAGTGCAGTTCAAGAAGAAGAAAATATTTACCAAGTAGGCTAAAATAAAAAGTTATAATAAAAAGAAACACAATAAGAATAATAATGAGGTTATATACAGGGGGCACCGGTACTGAGTCCGTGTGCAGTGGTACAGGCTAGTTGTGTACATGTAGGTGGGGGCGAAGTGACTATGCATAGGTAACAAACAAACAGCGAGTAGCAGCAGTGTACAAGAGGGGGGGGTCAATAAAAATTGTTCTGTGGCGATTTTTATGAATTGTTCAGCAGTCTAGTGGCTTGGGTGTGTGTGTGTGTGTGTGTGTGTGTGTGTGTGTGTGTGTGTGTGTGTGTGTGTGTGTGTGTGTGTGTGTGTGTGTGTGTGTGTGTGTGTGTGTGTGTGTGTGTGTGTGTGTGTGTGTGTGAACTCCGTCTAGTTGGATTTGAACCATAACTGATGGGATTTCAAGCCAGTGAGGTGACCCCCAACCTTTTATACAACATCTGCACTGTGTGACACACAGACACACCCCAATCCCAACAACCCACCCCCAAATCCACTGTCTCCTTACACAATCCCATGTGCATCTGCTGTCCATTTCTCTACCTCCTAGGACCTAGTGCCTCATATAAAGTAAAGGACAGGTCTATCAACCCAAATAAATACATTTAATCTTGACAGTGTCTGTAGTTTTACAAGTCTTCTTTTTTTTCTCCCCTTAGTTTCTGTTGGCCAACCGTGATGTTTCCAGGGGTTGGTTCACTTGCTGGTTGTCTAATCCTCCTCAGTCGCTGTCGCAGGTCGCTGTGTCATGTGCTAAGCAGGTCTGGGCTGCTGGCAGGTTGTCACACTGCAGGTAGGAATACACAACCTGGACCTGTACACACAGAGGGTCAGAGAAACATCATCTTTCGACGACTGTTTTTGAAATCAATGTACTCTTTCAACAAAATAAAATGATGCATCCTCCTTTCCTTAATATCAGGTCATCACTGATTTGACATTACTCGGTTAGTTAAAGCCATAGGAGAAAAGAAGGGAGGTAGGATGCATTGTCAAAGTACAATGAGTGTACAAGACATTAAGGACATCTTCCTAATATTGAGTTGTACCCCCTTTTTGCCCTCAGAACAGCCTCAATTCGGCGGTGGGCGTGGACTCTACAAGGTGTCGAAAGCGTTCCACAAGGATGCTGGCCCATGTTGACTCCGATGCTTCACACAGTTGTGTCAAGTTGACTGGATATCCATTGGGTGGTGGACTATTCTTGATAAACACGGGAAACTGCTGAGCGTGACAAACCCAGTAGAGTTGCAGTTCTTGACACAAACGGGTGAGCCTGGGACCTACTACCACACCCCATTCAAAGGCACTTAAATATTTTGTCTTGCCCATTCACCCTCTGAATGGCACACATACACAATCCATGTCTCCATTGTCTCAGGGCTTAAAAATCCTTCTTTAGTCCGTCTCCTCTCCTTCATCTACACTGATTTGAAGTGGATTTAACAAGTGACATTAATAAGGGATCATAGCTTTCCCCTGTATTCACCCGGACAGTGTATGTCATGGAAAGAGCAGGTGTTCTTTCAGTGTATTAGAACAAAGGCTGTATCGTCACTATATTGTATTATAAAGGTAATCATTATTATTTCTCCACAGAGGCCCAGTTGAAATGCTATGACCAACCTGCACCACCACCTCCTGAGAAATGTCCACTGGCGGGCTGCTCTGCCCCAGAACAGCCACCGGGGGGCGCAGTAGACTGGGACCAAACACAGTGGCCAGGTTCATTAGAGGCATCTTGTTCACATCCTGTCTATCTGACACTCTGGAGAACGTGTGAGAGTATGATGTCATTTACAAAGATACACGTGAGGATATGATGTCTTTGGCAAAAATACATGTGGAAAATACAATGGTACGCAATATAAGGTCAGCATTACATGGATATGATGTTTGTTAATATTGTGATAAATGTGTCTGCGAAATTACCGAATGTAAATAGTAGCATGTAATATGTTAATAGTATCATGTTTTTAGTAACATACTTAGTGCAAAAAAGTATTGACAAGAGGGGAGAGAGACCGTTTGAGGTGGTGGAGGAGGAACAGGAAGGTGTTTTGGTTGACGGAGGGACAGGACTGGAGCAGAGACAACATGGACACACTCCTGGAGCTCAGGTCTGGGATGTCTAACAGAGAGAAACAACACAGGTATGAGTGGAGAATTGTGTGTGTGTGTGTGTGTGTGTGTGTGTGTGTGTGTGTGTGTGTGTGTGTGTGTGTGTGTGTGCGTGTGCGTGTGCGTGTGCGTGTGCGTGTGCGTGCGTGTGCGCGTGCGCGTGCGCGTGTGTGTGCGTGTGCGTGTGCGTGTGTGCACGTGTGTGTGTGCGTGTGACATACCCAACGCCTTGGTGAAGCTCTGAAACAGCTCTGTAGGTATAAGGGGTTCCGGCAGCTCCCTGAAGTAGAGCTTCAGTATACCTGAGACAGCATTCACATCTACACACCTCAACCTGGACACTGCCTCACGCAGGTCTAGAAGGTGATAGAGAGAGCGAGAGAGAGAAAGTAGGGAGAGATATAAGGGAGGGGGAGATAGGGAAGAGGGAGATAGGGAAGAGGGAGATAGGGGGGAGAGAAAGGGAGCGGGAAGGGTGAGATGGTGGGAGTAAGCGAAAAAGAGAGAGAGAGAGTGATAGAGGGAGTATAAATTGACATTAGACCACAACATACTTGAACAGACCTCCAGCCCCACCAAAAACACACACAGACTCACTGGTGTTGAAGGCAGTCTTGAGGTTGTTGATGTCACTGGTAGCTGCTGATAGCCTGTAGATGCCCACCTCCTCCATTCCTCTCCTCTCCACCTCCTCTACACAGCAACGCACCACATGTGGCACCAGGACTCCCTCCTGTCTGGAAGAGGACACACACACAAGACACACACTCCCGGTTGTGTTTCTACATACAGCACATACACACACACATTATATGCAATCGGCATTGTAGAAAAACTTGTATTGGATGTTCATATGGTGTTTTGAATGATTTAAATTTATCCTAGAGAAATTAAACATGCAATGCACACGAAGGGCAATGACTCCTTTCAATTCAGAGAAAGGGAAAGCACACCGTGTGGTTTCTCTTTTCATGCCATTTTTGTCTTGCCACATCTGCTATTCTCATATTACAAGAAGTTACAGAGGGGTTTCATTTCACTTCCTAACACTATTAAACAGACCAGGAGAGGGAGACTAAAGTAGACCCCAAAGTGTTATTGAAGATTATCTTACGAATAAATTAGTTAAGAGATGAGAAAAGGAGAGGAAGTCACTTTAGAGCAGGGGGTCCAATCCGGCCCGTGGGTGGTATGATCAAATAAAAAGATACATTTTGTTTTTGAGGGTGGAGGAACAAACTCAATATACTTTAAAATGACTAAAGGCAAATGGAAACTGTGTAGAAATGATAATGGACCTCCATTCAAAAAGTTTCTTGACTCTGTACAGCTCGCTAATAATCCCCAAAATGAAAGTTAGACAGTCAGAGAGTAATTGAAAAATTAAAAAATGATGGATAGAGGACTATCTTTAGCAAATTTTAACAGGGGGAAATATGACCCATTTTCAGTTTGGCCCCCTGGACCTCATTGAAGACCATGGAAAATTTGTTTGCCACATTTTAACAACTTGCAGGAATAATTAGGGTTTAAGTGCCTTGCTCAAGGGCATTTTTCACCTTGTCTGCGCAGGGATTTCAACCAGCCACCTTTTGGTTACTGGCCTAGCGCTCTTAACCGCTAGGCTACCTGCCACTGCTTTAGAGTATTGAGATGCACCCAGTGTGCCAAAATCTCAGGTCCTTAAAGCTCATTGGACTATTTGTAATGATTGACAGGACTCACTGTGCCACAGATCCAATGGGCATGCAGAAGATGCGCTGTTGCTGGGCGGGGGCCAGACTGGGCCGGTCTAGAGGGTGAGGGTAGTACTTTAGAGACAGACTCACAACCACCTGGCCTAGAGATACGGTCTGTCTCCTCCATCGCTTCTGTAGGAGGGATGGGTCCAGCTAGAACACATACATATGAACAGGTGAACACAGGCGCACGCACACATGCACACATGCACACACAGCACAGGACGCTGATGAGGGGAGGACGGCTCATAATAAGGAAGTGGAATGAAGTGAATGGAATGGCATCAAACACAACGAAACCATGTGTTTAATGTGTTCAATACCATTCCAATCCAGTCACTATGAGCCTGTCCTCCCAAATTAAGGTGCCACCAGCTGCCTGTGACACACAGTATACACACACACACACACACACACACACACACACACACACACACACACACACACACACACACACACACACACACACACACACACACACACACACACACACACACACCTTCTAAACATGGGAGAACAGATGATAATACACACATCTAGGCACAGATGCAGACACACACCTGTATGGAGGTCTTGCCAAGGACTTGGCCCTCACAGATCTTTTCTACCTCTGGCTGTAACACAACCAGCACCCTGAGGTTCTGAGCCCCATCCACCTGGAATGAGAACTCCTGAGGACAAACACAAGCCACTGTCAAATAGAGTGTTGATGACGTACGGGTAAGCATGACTAAGTTCAAATGGTAATTGATAAGAAAAAAATGTAAATAAATGCATCCTCACTGAAATGCATCATCATTATTTATAGATGTAGGATCTTAATTTGATCACTCTGTTGCAGGAGAACTTTGACGCAAAGCAGGACATTTAAAAATTGTAGTGTATTTGAGGTTGAACATTTTCCCGTATGAACATTGTATCATCCCCTACAAAAATGTCCATTAATTATAATCAACAGAATAATTCACATTTCCTGTTGCTGCTGGTGAGGGGCCTGCTATGTGTAGCAAGTGACATGGTTAACAGGGAGTAGCGTTAGACGAGAGAGAGACAGCAACCAACCAAGCCAACTCACGCTATAGTAGAGTAATTGCTGCCATAGCTAGGATATTTATAATCCAATATGATTACGTAGTACCTGTTTTGACAGCATCAAACCCGGGAGAAGCTAGTTAAGCTGGCTAGGCTAATTGACATATGCGCTTTCAAATCAAATCAAGGGTTATTGTTCACATACACATGGTTAGCGGATGTTAATGCGAGTGTAGCGAAATGCTTGTGCTTCTAGATCCGACTGCAGTAAAATCGAACAAGTAATCTAACAAATTCACAACAACTACCTTATACACAAAAATGTAAAGGGATGAATAAGAATATGTACATATAAATATATGGATGAGCGATGGCGTGCGGCATAGGCAAGATGCAGTAGATGGTGAAGAATACAGTATATACAAATGAGATGAGTAATGTAGCATATGTAAACATTATTAAAGTGGCGTTATTTAAAGTGACTAATGACACCTTAATTAAGCCCGTTTATTTAAGTGGCCAGAGATTTGAGTCTGCATGTTGGCAGCAGCGTCTCTCTGTTAGTGATGGCTGTTTAACAGTCTGATGGTCTTGAGATAGAGGCTGTTTCATGTCCTACACTGTTACAAACAACAATATAAAGTAGCGGCCTCCCACATCAGATCCGACCTAGACCCGTGACATTATTTTCAAATTCCTGGTCCCGGACCGGGTCTCGGGTATTCAGGTACAGGTGGATCCGTGAAGACATCTTGCCTGGGTACAGCATCTTACCTGTTCCCAGTGAGGGCTGAGACTGCTGACAGAGGAATGGGTCTGGGCTTGGCTCTCATAGAACTCAAAGCCATCCACCTCCACACACACATACACACCTAGGAGGGAGTAGTGAGACAGTCTGTTTAAAGAGCTTACTGGTTTGTGTTACAGTGGAGTATGAGGGTAGAGTATACTGTATGTATGTACTGTGTCTGGGTAAGATATAGACACTGTGGTATGCATTTGGATAGTGTTAGATATATGGTAGATACAGTGTGCGGATACTCACTAGCCGGCTGTTGTAATCCACAGGCAGAGTGAATGGCTACACTGAGAGTCCCACATAGAGACTCCTCCTCACTTTCTGAGAGGGAGAGAGAGAGACAGAGAGAGAGGCAGTCATGCAGAAGAACATCTGACTGGTTATAACTTTCTGGTTGTCAAGAGTGAGATTAACAAAATTAAATTAGCTAAATGTATCTTGGTAATCAAATTGTACAACTGAAGATCAACACAGGGGGGGAAGATTGACATAGTGTGAGTTGAAAAAGCAATCTGAATCGTGCAGAATAGCTCAATTCAAATTTGACTGGCTAGCTCCAACTGTTTACTGGCGGTAACCATAGCAACGTGGCCACTGAGGCAGCTTTTTTTTTTAAACACAGAGCTTCTTTCTACATGACCAGATCAACCAGCCACACATTCACAGCCCAGTAAGCTGTACGAAATCAGAAGTTCGTGCAGATGGGCTCAAACGATCACAGAAGAATACCAGAAAGCAACAAGTAACCAAAAAATGAAAACACTTAAATAACTTTCTGGATACCACATCCACTCACAGTGAAGGAGGCATCAATCTAGCACAAAAAAACATCAACAATATATTCAGGCAAACGGCAAAATAAGCACAACTCAAATGGATAAAAAACAAACCCAAAAAACTGGTTTGATGCAGATTGTAAAATGCTAAGATTTTTTTTTAACACTATCAAACCAAAAGCACAGAGACCCAAATGGTCAATCATGCCTTCATTACTGTGAGACTTTAAAACTCTATAAACGTACACTCAGAACCAAAGAATCACAGTACAACAGCAAGCAGCTGACACTAATTGAGGAATCCTTAAACACATACATCTTCTGGCAAAATTGGAAAAAATAAAATAAATCAAAACTAGAAGAATTAGCGATACAAAATGGTGACATATGGTTAACCCATTTTAAAATACTCTACAACACCGTTCAAATTGTTGCAAACGCAGAACAATGCCAAATTCATGGCCTCCTCATCTTTAAGAACGGAGACTAAATTGACCCTAACAATTATAGAGGCATTTTTCTTTACAGTAACCTGGAGAAGGTTTTCTGTAGTATTATAAATGTAAACGTTCTAAACTTCCTTTAAAAGCACAATGTCTTGAGTAAAAGCCTAATTGGATTCATACCAAAACATCGCACGACGGATCATATTTACACCCTACACACCCTGATAGATAAACATGTCCACCAAAATAATACCAAAACATTTGCTTGCTTTATCAACTTCCAAAAAGCATTTGATTCTATTCGGCATACAGGACTGTTCTACACAGTTATTGAAAGTGGTGTAAGGGGTAAAACATATGACCTAATAAAATCAGTATGGCAATATGTGCAGCATCAAAATTGGCAAGAAAATAACATAATTCTTTAACCATTGGGCAGGGCCTTCGCCAGGGTTGCAATCTGAGCCCTGCACTCTTCAATATTTACATCAACAAATTGGCCACTATTCTAGAAAAATCCTCAGCCCCTGGTTTTAGTTTCCACTATTCATAGGTTAAATGCCAGCTCTTCGCAGATGACCTGTGCCTGCTGTCACCCACAGCACATGGCTTACAGCAGAGCCTGGACCTGCTAAAGCAGTACGGCCAGACCTGGGCCGTAAGCAGTAAACCCCAAAAATACAAAAATAATGATTTTCCAGAGAAGATACAATTGGTACAAAATATATAGAGTACTGCTTACAGTACAATTAATTAGGTTTAAAAATAAGCTCAACTGGACACCTAAATGAGGCAGTGAATTAACTGAAAGAGAAAGCACGCAGGGCATTCTACGCCATTAAAAAACAAATTCAAATTGAAATAATTATAAAAATTGGGCTAAAACTAATTGAACGTGTCATCAAACCAATTGCACTTCATGAGAGAGAGCGACAGAGAGCGAGTGAGAGGGTGAAATGTAGAGTATGGTAGATAAAGAGAAGAGAAAGTGAATGGAAGTGATCATGAGAAAGGTGTGTCTGAAACGATGTCTCACGAGGCAGTATGCCATGTAGGGGAGGCTGTTGGGTCATTCTCAGTTTGACACAGGAGCTGGTCAAGGTGAGCAGATCTGGAGGAACCGTTTCTATGTCTGAGAAATAACACACACACACATCATAGACCACCTGAATGGCATACTGTGCAACAAACTACAACCATTGATGTACTGTCTCACTCACTCACTTACTCATTCCCTCATTAACTCAAAAACTCACATACAGTACACACTTAATCACTCATACACCATTCACTCACTCACTCACTCACTCACTCACTCACTCACTCACTCACTCACTCACTCACTCACTCACTCACTCACTCACTCACTCACTCACTCACTCACTCACTCACTCACTCACTCACTCACTCACTCACTCACTCACTCACTCACTCACTCACTCACTCACTCACTCACTCACTCACTCACTCACACAAACTCACTCACACATTCATTCACTCATTCACTCACACACTTACACAATTTCTCACTCACTCACTCACTCACTCACTCACTCACTCACTCACTCACTCACTCACTCACTCACTCACTCACTCACTCACTCACTCACTTACTCACACACCTACACACACTATCCTCTCACTCACTATCTCTGGTGAGTCTGTGGATGGCCTCTCTCCACTCCTCTAGTTCATACAGAGATGACATCACCAGAGTGTGGCTCTGAAAAATAACGCACACAGAGGGGGATGTATGTGTATGAGGGTTTAGGTGTGTGTGGGACCAGAAGTCCTCACACGGATAGTAAAAAAAGGTAAATTCAGACAAGTGGAGACATTTCACAACCAAAAAGGCTATTTTAGGCTTAAGGGTTAGGTTTAGGATTAGGGTTAGGGTTAGAATTAGGGTTAGAGGTTAAGGGCTAAGGTTAGGGTTAGGGTTAAAGCAAGGGTTAGGTTTAGGATTAGGGGTTAAAAGACAATTGTATTTTGAATGGGAATCAATTGTTTGGTCTCCACAAGGATCGTAAAACGTGTGTGTGTACCTTGCCGCTGGGGCTGTGTAGTTCCAGGGGGAGGAAGGGAGACTGTGTGAGAAACATCAGTTCAAGGTGCTCCATCTTCTTCCTGCCTCGCTCTGAAGTTCGAGCGGCCAAGGACTTCAGTGGGACAGGCTTCTGTAGGACACACACACACACAGTTAACATTTTAAATCTGAATACTTTACAGCGTAATGGTTGTATTGGATAATACACACACACACACACACACACACACACACACACACACACACACACACACACACACACACACACACACACACACACACACACACACACACATAAAGACTAACCATGATCTGTCGCAGTTCGTGTCTGAGCACGTACATCTTAGCTCTCATGGTGTGTATGCGCTGGTGTGTGTCTGTGGTGCGCTCCATCTCTGGTCCCCAGCGGAGTTTCAGTCCAGCTAGAGGAAGGTACCAACAGAACCTGTATTGGGCCTGCTTACTGGGAGATAGGACACAGGCGCACAGGCACACAGGCACACAGGCACACACACACACACAAACACACACACACACAAACACACACACACACACAAATAAACAAACAAATGGACAAATGCATGCACACACATTCTGTGTGATTAAAAAAAAAAAAAAGTCTCTTAATAAACTTCAACACACACATTCTGGACCTGTCACTCACCCTTGGGCCCCGCCCTTGAGTTTGGTGCATAGCAGCAGGTCAGTGTACAGGAAGAAATGGCAAAGGTTACGCCCCCCCTCACACACATCCACCACGAAGCCATCACGCATCAGCTGACGCCGCTGCAACACACACACACACATACAGCGATGGTTATGGTACGGTGTGTGAAACTTTATACGGGTGTGTAGTGAAAGTAGGTGCGTGTGTCCATGTGTGTGCATCATAAGGGTGTGTGCTCTGCGCATCGTAAGTGTGTGTGCAAGTGTGTGGATCTACGTCTGTCTGTCTGTCTGTGTGTGTGTGTGTCCTCTCTGTCCATCTCACCATGCCCCTGCTGAGGGTGACCTCTTGTTTGCACTGTGACCCCTCGTTGACCCCAGACAGAAAGCTCTGGGACAGTCTCAGAGCCTCCAGCAGCACGGGGTGGTCACCATGCGTCTGGGGAGTATGCTTCAGTAGGTCCTATACAGTAGACGAGAGAGGGAGGAGGGAGAAAAGAGGAAGGATGAAAGAAAGTGGGAAGGGGAGGAAGACAGGAGATAGAGTGGTAAGTGTAGAAATGAGTGTCGGTGTTTAAGTGAACAGATAAATGAACGGATGGACGGAATGGGGGGGACACTCTTACATGCAGCACTAAGGTTGTCTTGGTGACTCTGTCCAGAGGCTTGTACAGCAGAGCTGCAGGGATTCAAACAACATGTGATTCACACAGTGGAGGGTGGAGGGACATGCAGTGACTCCTTAAAAAGAGGCAAAACCTTCATCTTACCCTCAAAGGTGTATTCCGTCTTAGATTTGTCTGATCCATTATAAAACATCATACTCTGAAAACAGGAGAGAGGGAGTGTGAGAAGGTTATAATATTGCATAACTTCAACTATGAATTTGCTGATAATTCACGTGTTTCGTTCGAGGTAACAAGTGCATAGAGACAGAGAGAGAGAGAGAGAGATGTTGCAATGCACACATTTCCAAATCAGTGACGTCGGTCTCTCTTACCTCGGCCAGTATTCTGAAGCTTACCTCAGCCAGTATTCTGAAGCTTACCTCAGCCAGTATTCTGAAGCTTACATCAGCCAGTATTCTGAAGCTTACATCAACCAGTATTCTGAAGCTTACATCAACCAGTATTCTGAAGTTTACATCAACCAGTATTCTGAAGCTTACATCAGCCAGTATTCTGAAGCTTACATCAGCCAGTATTCTGAAGCTTACATCAGCCAGTATTCTTAAGTTTACATCAGCCAGTATTCTGAAGCTTACATCAACCAGTATTCTGAAGCTTACATCAACCAGTATTCTGAGGTTTACGTCAGCCAGTATTCTGAAGCTTACATCAGCCAGTATTCTGACGTTTACATCAGCCAGTATTCTGAAGCCTACCCCGGCTACTATTCTGAAGCTTACATCAACCAGTATTCTGAAGCTTACATCAGCCAGTATTCTGAAGCTTACATCAGCCAGTATTCTGAAGCTTACATCAGCCAGTATTCTGAAGCTTACATCAACCAGTATTCTGAAGCTTACATCAGACAGTATTCTGAAGCTTACATCAACCAGTATTCTGAAGCTTACATCAGCCAGTATTCTGAAGCTTACATCAGACAGTATTCTGAAGTTTACATCAACCAGTATTCTGAAGCTTACATCAGCCAGTATTCTGAAGCTTACATCAGCCAGTATTCTGAAGCTTACATCAGCCAGTATTCTTAAGTTTACATCAGCCAGTATTCTGAAGCTTACATCAACCAGTATTCTGAAGCTTACATCAACCAGTATTCTGAGGTTTACGTCAGCCAGTATTCTGAAGCTTACATCAGCCAGTATTCTGAAGTTTACATCAGCCAGTATTCTGAAGCCTACCCCGGCTACTATTCTGAAGCTTACATCAACCAGTATTCTGAAGCTTACATCAGTCAGTATTCTGAAGCTTACATCAGCCAGTATTCTGAAGCTTACATCAGCCAGTATTCTGAAGCTTACATCAACCAGTATTCTGAAGCTTACATCAGACAGTATTCTGAAGCTTACATCAACCAGTATTCTGAAGCTTACATCAGCCAGTATTCTGAAGCTTACATCAGACAGTATTCTGAAGCTTACATCAACCAGTATTCTGAAGCTTACATCAGCCACTATTCTGAATCTTACATAAGCCAGTATTCTGAAGCTTACATCAGACAGTATTCTGAAGCTTACATCAACCAGTATTCTGAAGCTTACATCAGCCAGTATTCTGAAGCTTACATCAACCAGTATTCTGAAGCTTACATCAACCAGTATTCTGAAGCTTACATCAACCAGTATTCTGAAGTTTACATCAATCAGTATTCTGAAGCTTACATCAGCCAGTATTCTGAAGCTTACATCAACCAGTATTCTGAAGCTTACATCAACCAGTATTCTGAAGCTTACATCAACCAGTATTCTGAAGCTTACATCAGCCAGTATTCTGAAGCTTACATCAACCAGTATTCTGAAGCTTACATCAGCCAGTATTCTGAAGTTTACATCAGCCACTATTCTGAATCTTACCTCAGCCAGTATTCTGAAGCTTACATCAGCCAGTATTCTGAAGCTTACATCAGCCAGTATTCTGAAGCTTACATCAACCAGTATTCTGAAGCTTACATCAGACAGTATTCTGAAGCTTACATCAACCAGTATTCTGAAGCTTACATCAGCCAGTATTCTGAAGTTTACATCAGCCACTATTCTGAATCTTACCTCAGCCAGTATTCTGAAGCTTACATCAGCCAGTATTCTGAAGCTTACATCAGCCAGTATTCTGAAGCTTACATCAACCAGTATTCTGAAGCTTACATCAGACAGTATTCTGAAGCTTACATCAACCAGTATTCTGAAGCTTACATCAGCCAGTATTCTGAAGCTTACACCAGACAGTATTCTGAAGCTTACATCAACCAGTATTCTGAAGCTTACATCAGCCACTATTCTGAATCTTACATAAGCCAGTATTCTGAAGCTTACATCAGACAGTATTCTGAAGCTTACATCAACCAGTATTCTGAAGCTTACATCAGCCAGTATTCTGAAGCTTACATCAGCCAGTATTCTGAAGCTTACATCAACCAGTATTCTGAAGTTCACATCAACCAGTATTCTGAAGTTCACATCAGCCAGTATTCTGAAGTTTACATCAGCCAGTATTCTGAAGCTTACATCAGCCAGTATTCTGAAGTTTACATCAGCCAGTATTCTGAAGCTTACATCAGCCAGTATTCTGAAGCTTACATCAGCCAGTATTCTGAAGCTTACTTCAGCCAGTATTCTGAAGCTTACATCAACCAGTATTCTGAAACTTACCCCGAACAGTATTCTGAATCTTACCTCAGCCAGTATTCTGAAGCGCTTGTCAGTCTGAGTACACCTCCTCACGATCTCCACAGCACTCTCATAGTTATCTATGAAACCACGATACACACCTATCTGGCTCACCTGTGTGTGTGAGAATAGGTGTGAAATAAGACCCCTGTAGCTGATAGTGAGTCAATAAAAGGATGGATGGAGCAGAAGGAGGAACTCACAATCTTAAGGAAGAGGTCTCCTACAGTTAGGTGGAAGCCCATTTTGCCCTGCTCTTTCCCTGGCCCCTGCCCCGGGTCTGTCCCTGGGTGTATTTGTGGCCCCAGCAGCCCCAGGCGGTCCCTCAGGCAAGTGTAGAAGTCTCTGTGCAGGTCTCTGAGCTCAGGCACCTGATAGAACACAGTTCGGACCTGCTGGCTGGACAGAACTGGCTGGGACGTCCCTGCTGTGGCCTTCAAGGCCTTCATAGGCTGGGGAAGGAAGGAGGTGAGGGATGGGATGGGGGAGACAAAGATAGAGAGAGAGAGACAAAGAGAGAGAGAGAGACAAAGAGTGGGTGTGATAAAAAAAAGTTGAGAAAGGGAGGTGAGGGAGGGAGGTGAGGGAGGGGGGTGAGAAGAGAAGAGAATGACGAGCACAGCTTAAATGTTCACACTTGAGTAAATATAGACATACAGGATACATGTATCTGTCAAAAGCCTTTTTGACACCCACTCTCGCAGCGCACACAAACGCACACTACAAATTCTCTCTAACACACTGTCATACAGTACTCACACTAAACACAAGCATCTGGATGAACAGCCCATACTTTTCAACATGGGTGGGTCTGACCAACCTTACGATACCACACCAAGTGGGGGTTATTTCTCTATTTGTGTTGCTTGTTGACACAAAAGCAGAAGCATGACTATTATAATGAGATGGAGATAAAGGAGAAGAGAAATTAAGAGATATAAAAAAGGACTTGGTCACTCGTTATTGCAAAACCACTTCCTATCACACTCACTCACTCCTAATGCTGCCTACTTGTAATGGTTGAATTCCAATACAAATCCTCACCAACTTCCCTCAGCCCTAGTTAACTAGGTGTAAACAATATGGAGAAAACAATCCTTTCCAGAAGCTTATATTACACCTTATATTACAGCTTATAATTACACCTTATCCCTTTCAGGACTGGGAGGTGGAGTCGACAGGTAGAAAGGGGAGGAAGCATGGTTTTCATAATGAAATCAAGCCCTGGACAAAAGAGAGAAGTAATTCTCTCAACAAAGAATTACAGAAGTGTTGTGGCTACAGGAGGAAGCAGTATGCCACCCGACAACAGAGCCAATAGAAAACGTGTGTTGTAATTGTTATTGCAAAGGATGCTGTATGCCACCATAGATAACCGCGTGCTTAAGGACCCTTAGAAACAAATAAACACACCAAAGCCCCTGAGCAGTGTGTTCATGTGTGTGTGTGTTACCATTAACAGTGTCTCTAGCTCATTGAGGTAGATCTTCTCACTGTCCAGGACCGTTCTCAGGACCATGAGCCTCCTAACCAGCATCTCTTCCAGGGTACGCAGGACCTTAAAGGCAGAGAAAACACTCTGCTGTAAATGTGTGTGTGTGTGTGTGTTTGTGTGTGTGTGTGTGTGTGTGTGTGTGTGTGTGTGTGTGTGTGTGTGTGTGTGTGTGTGTGTGTGTGTGTGTGTGTGTGTGTGTGTGTGTGTGTGTGTGGGTCTGACCAATAGGAGAGGAAGGCACCATGTATGGCGCCATAGGGCAATAACTCACGGGGGTGTCGGGCAGGTCCATGCTGTCTGTCTGGAGGGGGGAGAACACATCCTCCTCTGGAAACACGTCATCCTCCAGTGGATCAGGCCCTGTACCACCTACAGCCTCCACTGAGATAGAGTAGAAACACACACATCATTTACACAGAAATAAAACATGCATACAAACCCACACTTATGGCAAGACACACAGTAATGTACTTGCCTGGGATATGCTGTGTCTCAAGGTAGTCCACTGCCTCCTTGAATAACTCCATTGCGCTGATATAACTGTAACAATATCCGTGGGTGTCTGGGTGAGGCGACTGGGAGTGTGTATCTACAGAGGCGAAATAAATAGAACACGTGTAAGCAGCAGCCGTTAAACTTCCTGTTTCAGTGGAACAAAAAAAAGAGGGTGGGGGTGGGGGGATAGCCTATCAGGACAGGAGTGAAACATTTGTGAAGCAGTATTGTCCGACATTGAACTGTCTGGTCCAATATCCAGTGGCCTAATTTGCCAAGTAAAACAAAAAAAAAGACTACTTAAACTTCCATAATGTTGATTTTAACCATACTCTCGAATGCAGCACCTTGGACAGCACAGGAAGGAAACGGGAGGCACGCACACATGCAGCAGCAAGACTGTGACCCAGAAACACTTGTGATACTGATGACAAGAAAAACAATCATTTCAGCAGTAACTCGCTGCAATTGTAAAATTATGGTAAAACTACTGACATGCTTTTGCAGAATATGTATTTTTTTATACACAATGATAGTCTATGGTTTAGATATAAAAGATGAATGTCACTGTGAACCAATCGCTTACTACAGGGACGGTAAAGGGGTTCTTTACTTGTGCAACAGGGCCATCTTGTGTTCAACCCTGTGATAAACGTTTTTTTTTTTTTATCTGATAAAGTTGATCTGGGCTACGACATGCCTTGTTTTATGATTCTATTCACCGTTGCGTCGAAGTTACATTATGACATCGCATAGCATCGTGAAGTTAAGTTCAATTCAATTCAATTTCAATTCAAGGGCTTTATTGGCATGGGAAACATGTGTTAACATTGCCAAAGCAAGTGAGGTAGACAACATACAAAGTGAATATATAAAGTGAAAAACAACAAAAATTAACAGTAAACATTACACATACAGAAGTTTCAAAACAGTAAAGACATTACAAATGTCATATTATATATATATATACAATGTACAAATAGTTAAAGGACACAAGATAAAATGAATAAGCATAAATATGGGTTGTATTTACAATGGTGTTTGTTCTTCACTGGTTGCCCTTTTCTCGTGGCAACAGGTCACAAATCTTGCTGCTGTGATGGCACACTGTGGAATTTCACCCAGTAGATATGGGAGTTTTTCAAAATTGGATTTGTTTTCGAATTCTTTGTGGATCTGTGTAATCTGGGGGAAATATGTCTCTCTAATATGGTCATACATTGGGCAGGAGGTTAGGAAGTGCAGCTCAGTTTCCACCTCATTTTGTGGGCAGTGAGCACATAGCCTGTCTTCTCTTGAGAGCCATGTCTGCCTACGGCGGCCTTTCTCAATAGCAAGGCTATGCTCACTGAGTCTGTACATAGTCAAAAGCTTTCCTTAATTTTGGGTCAGTCACAGTGGTCAGGTATTCTGCCGCTGTGTACTCTCTGTGTAGGGCCAAATAGCATTCTAGTTTGCTCTGTTTTTTTGTTAATTCTTTCCAATGTGTTAAGTAATTATCTTTTTGTTTTCTCATGATTTGGTTGGGTCTAATTGTGCTGTTGTCCTGGGGCTCTGTAGGGTGTGTTTGTGTTTGTGAACAGAGCCCCAGGACCAGCTTGCTTAGGGGACTCTTCTCCAGGTTCATCTCTCTGTAGGTGATGGCTTGGTTATGGAAGGTTTGTGAATCGCTTCCTTTTAGGTGGTTGTAGAATTTAACGGCTCTTTTCTGGATTTTGATAATTAGTGGGTATCGGCCTAATTCTGCTCTGCATGCATTATTTGGTGTTTTACGTTGTACACGGAGGATATTTTTGCAGAATTCTGCGTGCAGAGTCTCAATTTGGTGTTTGTCCCATTTTCTGAAGTCTTGGTTGGTGAGCGGACCCCAGACCTCACAACCATAAAGGGCAATGGGCTCTATGACTGATTCAAGTATTTTTAGCCAAATCCTAATTGGTATGTTGAAATGTATGTTTCTTTTGATGGCATAGAATGCCCTTCTTGCCTTGTCTCTCAGATCGTTTGTGGAAGTTACCTGTGGCGCTGATGTTTAGGCCAAGGTATGTATAGTTTTTTGTGTGCTCTAGGGCAACAGTGTCTAGATGGAATTTGTATTTGTGGTCCTGGTGACTGGACCTTTTTTGGAACACCATAATTTTGGTCTTACTGAGATTTAATGTCAGGGCCAAGGTCTGGCAGAATCTGTGCAGAAGATCTTGGTGCTGCTGTAGGCCCCCCTTGGTTGGTGACAGAAGCATCAGATTATCAGCAAACAGTAGACATTTGACTTCAGATTCTAGTAGGTTGAGGCCGGGTGCTGCAGACTTTTTTAGTGCCCTCGCCAATTCATTGATATAAATGTTGAAGAGGGTGGTGCTTAAGCTGCATCCCTGTCTCACCCCATAGCCTCGTGGGAAGAAATGTGTGTGTTTCTTGCCTATTGTAACCTCACACTTGTTGTTTGTGTTCATGGATTTATAATGATGTATGTTTTTCCCCAAAACCACTTTCCATCAATTTGTATAGCAGACCCTCATGCCAAATTGAGTCGAAGGCTTTTTTGAGAAGAGTTTGCCTTTGTTTTGGTTTGTTTGTTTGTCAATTATGGTGTGCAGGGTAAATACTTTGCTTGTCGTATGATAATTTGGTAAAAAGCACTTTGACATTTGCTCAGTACATTGTTTTCACTGAGGAAATGTATGCGTCTGCTGTTAATGATAATGCAGAGAATTTTCCCAAGGTTGCTGTTGACGCATATCCCACGGTAGGTAATGGGGTCAAATTTGTCTCCACTTTTGTGGATTGGGGTGATCAGTCCTTGGTTCCAAATATTGGGGAAGATGCCAGAGCTAAGTATGATGTTAAAGAGTTTTAGTATAGCCAATTGGAATTTGTTGTCTGTATATTTGATCATTTCATTGAGGATACCATCGCCACCACAGGCCTTTTTGGGTTGAAGGGTTTTTATTTTGTCCTGTAACTCATTCAATGTAATTGGAGAATCCAGTGGGTTCTGGTAGTCTTTAATAGTTGATTCTAAGATCTGTATTTGATCATGTATATGTTTTTGCTCTTTGTTATTTGTTATAGAACCAAAAAGATTGGAGAAGTGGTTTACCCATACATCTCCATTTTGGATAGATAATTCTTCGTGTTGTTGTTTGTTTAGTGTTTTCCCAGAAGTGGTTAGAATCTATGGATTCTTCAATTACATTGAGCTGATTTCTGACGTGCTGTTCTTTTTCCGTAATGTATTTCTGAATTGTTTTAGTGATTCACCATAATGAAGGTATAGACTCAGGTTTTCTGGGTCTCTGTGTTTTTGGTTGGACAGGATTCTCAATTTATTTCTTAGGTTTTTGCATTCTACATCAAACCATTTTTCATTGTTGTTCATTTACTTCAGTTTTCTGTTTGAAAGTTTTAGATTTGATAGCGAAGCTTAGAGGTCAAATATACTGTTAAGATGTTCTACTGCCAAGTTTACACCTTCACTATTACAGTGGAACATTTTGTCCAGGAAGATGTCTAAAAGGGATTGAATTTGTTGTTGCCTAATTGTTTTTTGGTAGGTTTCTACACTGCATTCCTTCCATCAATAGCATTTCTTAATATTACTCAGTTCCTTTGGCTTTGATGCCTCATGATTGAGTATTGCTCTGTTCAAGTAGACTGTGATTTTGCTGTGGTCTGATATGGGTGTCAGTGGGCTGACTGTGAACACTCTGAGAGACTCTGGGTTGGGGTCAGTGACAAAGTAGTCTACAGTCCTACTGCCAAGGGATGAACTACAGGTGTACCTACCGTAGGAGTCCCCTCGAAGCCTACCATTCACTATATATATACCCACAGTGTCACAGAGCTGCAGGAGTTGTGACCAGTCATGGGAAATACTCTGAGTTTAGACACACTGTGTTTGGGAAAAAGTGGACTCCCCTTTTGAGTCCATAAGGAGTACGGTCTGTGTCTTGCATATGTCCTCAGTGGGTATGGGGGAGGGAGGGGTTGTCAGGAGGGCTATCAGGTTGGATGACAGGGGGGGGGGGTGCTCAGAGGGGTAAGATCCCCTGGGCTTGGGGTTCTTCATTTATCTGTCGACGTAGTCAGGGTCTGGGGTGGACGGTTCTGCTGTGGTGTCGAGACTTTTGTCAGGAGCTGAGGTGCCATGTTATATAATAATATAATAATAATATATGCCATTTAGCAGACGCTTTTATCCAAAGCGACTTACAGTCATGTTTGCATACATTCTACGTATGGGTGGTCCTGGGAATCGAACCCACTACCCTGGCGTTACAAGCGCCATGCTCTACCAACTGAGCTACAGAAGGACCATGTTCTGCTGGCTTCTTTGTGGGGGTGGCCACCTCTCTAGTGGGTTGTTCTCTGTCACATGCCAGCCCCTCTCCTCCAGAAGTCCAGCAGTCTGATCCTCTCCTCTAGTGCTCTGTTTTTCTCCTGCTCCAAATCTTTCTCCTGTAGATGTTGTCTCACCACAGTCCAGAGTGCAGATATGTCTCTCTCCACCTCCAGCTCTCCGGGTCTGGTTAAGGGGGTGTTGTTGTGCTGGACTGTTGTCTGGGTCTGTACTGACTGGAGTGTAATCACCTGCTGTTCCTGCTCCAACTTCCTTATTTCCAGCTAGGTAAACATATCCTTAATTTCAACAAGGGAGTAGTACACTATGCTGGGAGGTTGACTTTCCTCTTGGGGTTTCTCATCTGTGTGGTTATATAATGAAGAGGTCTGGTCTGACCCGCTCGGGGTGGGGATATCTTTCTCAAGGGAGAGCTTCTCCTGCTGAGTTAATTCTTTGATTAGGTGAAAGTCTAGCTGAAACTGTTTGAGGTTGCCCTGTACCAATACTGTTCCAGACTTATAGCGATTCATATTAGCTGACTGAGAGTCCTTGTTGTCTAGTATCCTGAGTTTCCACCCCTGGGCCGGCTGAGAGTCGGGGTACTCGGCTGAGAGTCAGACTCGGCTGACATCATGTGGCCCTGGGCCACCTTCAGCAGTATTACTTATGGCTAGGATGCGGAGACTGAGCTTGGGCCGATTCCGGTGTGAGTTATCTGGCCCAAATGTAATACATATAATTAACATACATATAATTAACATTTCGTTATTTATTTTTCCAAATTTTCTCATTGTTTTTGTGATAAAAATAAAATAAAAAAATCACATTTAAATGAAATTCCTGTCCTGTCCTGTGTTTTAGTATTTTGATACTTGTGCAAGGCAATTGATAAGCATTAAAACTTTGTGATAGGAGCCTCCTGAGTTGCGCAGTGGTCTAAGACACTGCATCGTGTTGCTACAGATGCTGGTTCGAGACCCGTGTCAACTGCGACTGGGAGACCCATGGCGACGCACAATTGGCCCAGTGTTGTCTGAGTTAGGGGAGGGTTTGGCTGGCTGGGATGTCCTTGTCCCATCGTGCTGTAGATACTCCTGTGGCGGGCCAGGTGCTTGCACGCTGACACGGTCCCCAGGTGTATGGTGTTTCCTCCAACACAAAATGTTTTTTTTTTTTTGGTGGATGGGTATTAATTTAATTGTATAAAATGTATAATAGTAATATTTAAAATGAGTAAATCGGTTAATTTTGTATACATTTATATACATTTGCATCGGGACGTTTCTAGGGGGATTCTGGTAAGATGCCTGCAAAGCCTGAATTCTGGCCAGTCATTCATTTTGATTCCGGGCCGAGTCCGACACTCGATTCTGGGCTGATTCAATCAGTTCCGGCACCCCGGAAGAGGGCCGATTCTGGGCCAATTCCTCATTTCTAGCTGGGAAGGCTCGACAGGTGCTCAAGATACGTGCTTTCAAGACCATAAATCACTATCATCTCTTTGCTACAAATTTATATTTTATAAGTCCAATAATATTCTGATACTCTGTGATAATATTTAATCTCCATCAAGTGTATACCTTGGCATCCAGGCCTTATTCGGCCTACTTGTAACCTAGCCTATTGATAGGAAGATGACTGATAGCTAAATGATGACTGATAGCTAAGATGATTCATTCAATGATTCTTTCAATCTCTCTCCTTTCTCTTAGGGCTGTTTTGCTGTGTGTGTATTTCAGAATTGGTCAAATACTGTCACACCATTGGAGAATCTGCCGCGCCTTTGCCTCCACGGACCATCTCAGCAATTCTCAGCCGCAGTCAGCACACAGTGCACTTTCCCTAGACAGCCTGGAGGGGGTGGTAATTGCTACACTCAGGTATGGCCCAAGCACCTAGCCATGGATTTCTATTCTCTCTCTGTCTCTTGTCTCTTCCTCTGCCTCTCTCTCACTCTCTTATTATTTCTGGGGTGTATTTTATTAGGGTCCCCATTAGCTGTTGCTAATGCAGCCGCTACTCATCCTGGGGTCTCTCTCTCTAACGTGAATGTCCTTGAGTGGCTTTCATCATCTTCTTTACTGTTTTCTGTGGATGGATGACCAGTTTCTTACACTCACCAATCCTTTCACCTTAACCCTGCATAACGTTATGGGACACTCCCTTCCTCGCTCCTCAGAGTCATTTCTCTCTCTCTCTCTTTCGCTCTCTCTCGCTCTCTCCCTCCCCCTCTTTCCGGCTTTCCCTTCCCCCACTTTCTCTAAACACATACTAATTTCAAGAGAAAGGAAAGTCAACGATACAACACACCCATTTTACACAAACTACACAGGAAATGGGAGAGGAAGGGGTTAAGTACTTCTACAAGTGCACTCAAATTCAAAGCCCCTTGAGCCTTTGTTTCTGTGCGCATGTGTGTGTGTCTGCCTAAGTGCTTGTGTGTGTGTGTGTGTGTGTGTGTGTGTGTGTGTGTGTGTGTGTGTGTGTGTGTGTGTGTGTGTGTGTGTGTGTGTGTGTGTGTGTGTGTGTGTGTGTGTGTGTGTGTGTGTGTGTGTGTGTGTGTGTGTGTGTGTGTGTGTGTGCTACAAATGGTCTAATGTCCCCATAATGATGTTAGGGTGTATACAGAGCACTAATGACGTAAACAGAGGAGATGGCTGTTAAATAAAATCTCCCATCTCTGCTCACATGAAAAGTTCAAATCAAATCAAAGTGTATTTGTCACATGCTTTGTAAACAACAAGTGTAGGCTAACAGTGAAATGCTTACGGGCCCTACCCAACAATGCAGAGAGAAATAAAATAGAAAAATAATAGAAAAGTACAACACGTAATAATAAAAGTAATAATAGATACATAATGAGGTCACATACACATATTTAGCAGATGTTATTGCGGGTGTAGTGAAATGCCTGTGTTCCTAGCTCCAACAGTGCAGTAGTATCTAACAATTCACAATAATACACACAGATCTAAAGTAGAAGAAGGGAATTAAGAAATACATAAATATCAGGACGAGCAACGTTGGAATGGCATTGACAAGGACTAGAATGATATGATAACTTAGCAACATACACAGGGCACCAGTACCGAGATGATGTGCATGGGTACGAGGTAATTGAGGTAGATATCAAATCAAATTCAAATGTTATTTGTCGCGTACACATATTTTGCAGATGTTCTTATTTTATTTTTTATTTCACCTTTATTTAACCAGGTAGGCTAGTTGAGAACAAGTTCTCATTTACAACTGCGACCTGGCCAAGATAAAGCATAGCAGTGTGAGCAGACAACACAGAGTTACATATGGAGTAAACAATTAACAAGTCAATAACACAGTAGAAAAAAAAGAGAGTCTATATACATTGTGTGCAAAAGGCATGAGGAGGTAGGCGAATAATTACAATTTTGCAGATTAACACTGGAGTGATAAATGGTCATGTACAGGTAGAGAGATATTGGTGTGCAAAAGAGCAGAAAAGTACATAATAAAAACAGTATGGGGATGAGGTAGGTAAAAATGGGTGGGCTATTTACCGATAGACTATGTACAGCTGCAGCGATCGGTTAGCTGCTCAGATAGCAGATGTTTGAAGTTGGTGAGGGAGATAAAAGTCTCCAACTCCAGCGATTTTTGCAATTCGTTCCAGTCACAGGCAGCAGAGAACTGGAACGAAAGGTGGCCAAATGAGGTGTTGGCTTTAGGGATGATCAGTGAGATACACCTGCTGGAGCACATGCTACGGGTGGGTGTTGCCATCATGACCAGTGAACTGAGATAAGGCGGAGCTTTACCTAGCATGGACTTGTAGATGACCTGGAGCCAGTGGGTCTGGCGACGAATATGTAGCGAGGGCCAGCCGACTAGAGCATACAGGTCACTTTGGTGGGTGGTATAAGGTGCTTTAGTGACAAAACGGATGGCACTGTGATAAACTGCATCCAGTTTGCTGAGTAGAGTGTTGGAAGCTATTTTGTAGATGACATCGCCGAAGTCGAAGATCGGTAGGATAGTCAGTTTTACTAGGGTAAGTTTGGCGGCGTGAGTGAAGGAGGCTTTGTTGCGGAATAGAAAGCCGACTCTAGATTTGATTTTCGATTGGAGATGTTTGATATGAGTCTGGAAGGATAGTTTACAGTCTAGCCAGACACCTAGGTACTTATAGATGTCCACATATGTTATCGAGTGTGTTGCGGAATGCTTATGTTCCTAGCTCCAACTGTAATACTTAACATTTACATTTAAGTCATTTAGCAGACGCTCTTAACAATAAAAAAAACAATACACGCAAATCCAACAAATAAAAAGAAAGGAATTTAGAAATATAGACATTTTACAACGAGGAATGTCAGAGCCAGGAAAATAAATATACATGTACAGTGCCTTCGGAAAATATTCAGACCCCTTGACTTTTTCTACATTTTGTTACGTTAAAGCCTTATTCTAAAATGGATGAAATAAATAAAAAAATCCTCAGCAATCTACACACAATACCCCCTAATGAGAAAGTGAAAATAGTTGTACTTTTTTTTGCTAATATATTAAATTAAAAAACTGAAAAACTTTATTTACATAAGTATTAAGACCCTTTGCTATGAGACTCGAAATTGGGCTCAGGTGCATCCTGTTTCCATTGATCATCCTTGAGATGTTTCGACAGCTTTATTGTAGTCCACCTGTGGTAAATTCAAATTGATTGGACATGATTTGGAAAGGCACACACTTGTCTATATAAAGTCCCATTGTTGACAGTGCTGGTCATAACAAAACCAAGCCTTGAGGTCGAAGGAATTGTCCATAGAGCTCAGAGACAGGATTGTGTCGAGGCACAGATCTGGGGAAGGGTACCAAAAAGTTTCTGCAGCATTGAAGGTGGTGGGAGCATCATACTGTGGGTGTGTTTTTCAGTGACAGGGACTGAGAGACTAGTCAGGGTCCTATTGGTTTTTGACTTGGTTACAAGTGCAGCAAGTAAGGCAGGACATCGCCAACGGTCTTGAGAACATCAACAAGACCCTACTGCCTGGGAGGCTCAAGCCTTGGTGCCTACAGTTTGGACTTCTCCCCCGGGTAATGTGGCCACTCACCGTCTATGAGGTCCCAATAACAACAGTGGAGAAGATGGAGCGAACCATTACCTCATACATGAAGAAATGGCTGGGTGTCCCACGATGCCTGAGTAACATCGGCCTCTATGGCAAAGGGGTCCTTGAACTACCTCTTACAAGTCTAACGGAGGAGTACAAGTGCTCTAAAGTAAGACTTCAGATGACATTGAAGGACTCCAAAGACCAGACCATTAGCAAGGCTGCACCTCTCCTACAAACTGGACGGAAATGGACACCATCCAAGGCTGTGCAGCAAGCAACATCAGCCCTGAGACACCAAGACATTGTGGGGAATATCCAGCATGGAAGAGGAGGCTTTGGCCTGGCAGCAAGCAAACCAACGTTCCATAAGGCAACAACATCTGAACGCAGGAAGCTGGTGGTCGAGGAGGTGCGCAGACAGGAGGAGACTGCAAGAAGTGCAAAGGCTGTCTCTCTTGCTAAACAAGGGCAATGGACGCGGTGGGAAGGCCTGGAGAGGAGAAAGATCAACTGGAGTGAGCTTTGGCAAATGGAGGCAAGCAACATCAGCTTCATCATAAGAGCTGTTTATGATGTGCTTCCATCACCAAAAAATCTACATCAATGGTATGGCGAGGACTCGACCTGCCCCCTCTGCCCAGCTCCAGCGACTCTCAGGCATATAATGACAGGTTGCAAGACCAGCCTCTCACAAGGCCGCTACACCTGGAGGCACAATCAGGTCCTCAAGAGCCTGGCTGCAGCACTTGAGACCAAGAGGAGTGCAACCAATTCATTACCTCCAAAACAAGCAATCCCGTCAAAACAACAACATTCATCCGGGAGGGACAAAAAAGGCCCAAGTATCCTCCTACAAAGCCAGAAACTGGACACCTAGCCATGGCCCGGGACTGGAAGATGCTTGTCGATATTGGCCAGCAACTCATTTTTCCACCTGAGATTGCTTCTACCAACCTTAGGCCAGACATGGTACTCTGGTCCCCTTCACGAAAGGCTGTGTACATAGAGCTCACAGTCCCGTGGGAAAACTCTGTTGAAGAGGCCTACGAGCGTAAGAAACTGCGTTACACAGAGTTGGCAGCAGACGCAACTCAGCGTGGCTGGAATGCAAAGGTCTGGCCAGTTGAAGTGGGATGCAGAGGATTCGTGGCTTCTTCCATCATCAGGTTGCTGAAAGAACTTGGAATCTATGGACAGGCTCTGCGGCAGACCGTCAGAGCAGTTTCTCAAGCAGCTGAAAGAGGCAGACAGTGGATCTGGATCAAACGGAAGGACCCTTGCTGGGCTATAACTTCATGACCCCCCACCCCCACCTGAGAACCCAATTCAGATCCCTCCAACTTGAGGAGGGCATATGAGGTATGCGGTCAGCTGTATGGCTGGCTCAGGGAAGAGGACGCCCCTGCCTTGCATAGTCCCGTGGGACATCTTAATTGGGCATGGGACACAAGCTAAGGCTTGATTACCCTTTAGCTGGCCACCTTTGATGAGGGTGTTTAGTGATTAAAGGCCAAAACACCCACTGATTCGAAGGCACACTACTGAGGATGTGTCCCAAAATTGACATCTTACCCCAGTCTAAGAAATAAACCTCCCATGCCACTCTGTCAACATCACGGCAAATCTCATGTGAGTGCATTCCATCTATTGGCACATTGGACAGTTTTTAACATCTCGTCCCGTGTTTTATGATTCTGATTCAGTCTTATGGCTTAGGGGTAGAAGCTGTTCAGGGTCCTATTGGTTTTTGACTTGGTTACTATGTAACTGAGCCACAGAGGAGGGTAGTGCATTGTGGAAGGGTGTTGGTGGGGGGGGGATACATAACATTTGATGCTTGGCTAGATTTAAACACTTCTAGAAGTTTAACAAAACAAATCTAACAGTAGATTTGTGGTAATGGCTGGAGCGGAAAGGATGGAATGGTATCAAATAAATCGTGTTTGATGCCATTCCATTTGCTCCGTTCCAGCCAATATTATGAACCGTCCTCACCTCAGTAGGCTCCACTGGTGTTATCTTATTCCAGTCAGTTGTATGTGTGCGTATATCAACAAACTTAATCCTGGTGAAATAGGATCAACCCGGCGTATGCCTACATCTATGTTACGTTTCTGCTAATATTTCCCAGTTCCCCATATGTTGTGTAGCACAGTGCAACACTTCAGGATTGAAGTTGTCCACCTTGGCTTAAACTTTAAACCATCTCCAATTGAATCCTATTCCTCATATGTACTACTCTTGGACCAGTATAGATCCTCTGGTCTTAAAATTAGTCCACTACTATACAAGTAATAGGGCATCATTTGAAACTTAAATCAAGGTGGACAACTCCAGTCCTGAACAACTCCAAGTGTGTGCAGGCTTGTGTTCCAGCCCAGCGACACCACCCTGAACCCTAGGAGCTACCACAGCAGCCGGCTCTCCCTGGAGGACAAAGCACATCCCGCTGGCGGGGAGGGGAAGTTCCGTGATGGGAAAAAGAGCATAGGGACAGATTATGAGGAGAACTGGCAGGACGTGAGGGACAGCACCAGTGAGTCCACACACCTTGAGGATGACGAGGATTAGGAGTCCCTCCAGTCCATCTATGAGGAGGAGGAAGAAGGGTTGGTGGTGGTAATGCCCAAAGCACATACAAATAATAATAATAAGAAGAAGAGGCAGGATGTGAAGGGGACCTCGACTGAGAGCCCATCCCCATACCTGCAGGTACAGACATTGAAGAACACAGACATTGAAGAACTGATGTTTGGGGTTGGGGGGGACAACACGAGTTACCTCCATTCGATGTTATTCAATGAGTCTCTTGTAAAAAGCACTTATAAAGAGAAATTCACTTTTGTCATTATAGAATCAACCAAAGGGTTTGGGTTGTTTTGAATGCGCTACTTCTGGTTTGAAGCTATTGTGTTTTTACATTTGCAAAGGGACGTAAAGGTTGTGCTCAAAGCCACGACACAGGAAGTGGAAAATGTTTCTAGTTGGCTTTTGAGTACCCTTGTTGTTCCTCTGGCTTAAGATGAAGCAGCGTATAAGTATAATATACTTATGTCTTGTTCGTTTCTGACAGTGTTTTGTATTTTCTTTGGCTTTTGTCCTTGCAGGAGTTCCATAGTTTACCGAAGAGACTGGTTCCCTCTGAGATCAAACACTGTCCGTATGAACTTGAGATGAGTGACAGAGACAGGAGGAACTGGGTTGCAAAACCAGACATTGGGTTCAAGTACTATTATGTTTTTCAAATGCTTTGTTTGATAGAGCCTGTCTGGAGTGTCAGGTGACAGTGTTTTGCACTTTTCGGGACTATTTCATTGGTTATATTATGCCAGGCAAACTCATTAGAGTGCAGCTAATGTTTTTAAAAGACAACCAATACTATTTGAACTCTTGTCTGGTTAAACAATGAACAACAACTGACAAGAAGAAAAAGAGGAAATGTTGATACTTTTAACCTCGACAAAATGCAGACAGATCATTTGGAGATGTGTGTTCTCTACTAACTCCTCTTTCAGTTCCTAGTGCTGGCATCTTGCCAGGTTTCTCTCAGAAAAGATTCATGAAATGAAGACTGCAACCAGACACCATCCTTAGTGATCAAGAGCAAATTGCCCACTGGGTACACCACATCCCTTCAACATGGAAACTTGGGTCTTATTTGGTTGAGACGTTGATCAATAAGATTTCCACCATTATTCACCCACTCAAAAAGATAGCTTGAAGTTTGCTGAAATTCAAATGTTGGTTGTGCTTTCAACTATCTGAAAGCACAACCAAATTAAAGTGGAAAAACAATGTCTGATATTTGGTTTAGTTGTCATCTAAATGTGTTATCACTGCGCTTTCAACCAATTAAAAGCACAAGAAAGCTCAATTGGGAATACCATGTCAGATATTTTGTATTTATACAACAAGTTAACGTGTTATCACTGTGCTTCATCAAATAGCAAAAACAAATGACCTGGATTTCAGTTGAGATGAAATCAAATCAATTGTTATTCATCACATGCTTCGTAAGTAAGAGGTGTGGACAAATAGCGAAATGCTTACTTAAGGGCCCTTCCCAACAACGCAGAGTGAAAGAAAATAAATACATAATAAGTAAAACACGTAATAATAAAAGCAAAAATAGATACATAATGAGTAATGATAACTTGACTATATACAAGGGGTAACATGCAGGGAAACAAGGGGTAACATAACTAGGAATAAAGTCACTGACTGATAAAGAGAGAGAAGGAGCAATTGAAGATACGGCCAGTTGGAAATGATTTACAGATGGGCTTGAAGGAAGGGGGAGGGGAGAAAAAGAGGTTGAGGCAACAGATGAGAGCAAATTGCATGGGAAGGAAAGCAAGAGAACAGTCATGGTGAAAGGGGTCAGCTGTGGGAGAGGCTTCTGAAGAAGAGAGAGGAGAGAAAACAGCAGACATTTTCAGTCTGTTGTTATTTCAGCCTTTCCAATGTTATCATCATCTCCATTTCAGAGGAGTTCCCTTCCTATTGCTTGCTAAAAAATGAAATAAAGAGTGTTATTAGTCTTATTAGTGTTGTTTTAGTGTCTCCTTTATGCAACCAAATGAAATGGTGATTGCTGAATATGACGATGAAAACAAAAAGTTTGTTTGGTGAAAACAATTGGAAAATGGGACTGGAGCGAGGTGTGTTGGTAAGATATACCAAGCTGACACTCAACAAGTAGCAGTGAACCAAGCTGACACCCAACAATCAGGAGTGAGCCAAGCTGACACCCAACAATCAGGAGTGAGCCAAGCTGACACCCAACAATCAGGAGTGAGCCAAGCTGACACCCAACAATCAGGAGTGAGCCAAGCTGACACCCAACAATCAGGAGTGAGCCAAGCTGACACCCAACAATCAGGAGTGAACCAAGCTGACACCCAACAATCAGGAGTGAACCAAGCTGACACCCAACAATCAGGAGTGAGCCAAGCTGACACCCAACAATCAGGAGTGAACCAAGCTGACACCCAACAATCAGGAGTGAGCCAAGCTGACACCCAACAATCAGGAGTGAGCCAAGCTGACACCCAACAATCAGGAGTGAGCCAAGCTGACACCCAACAATCAGGAGTGAACCAAGCTGACACCCAACAATCAGGAGTGAGCCAAGCTGACACCCAACAGGTAGGAAGGAGTGAGCCAAGCTGACACCCAACAGGTAGGAAGGAGTGAGCCAAGCTGACACCCAACAGGTAGGAGTGAGCCAAGCTGACACCCAACAATCAGGAGTGAGCCAAGCTGACACCCAACAATCAGGAGTGAGCCAAGCTGACACCCAACAATCAGGAGTGAGCCAAGCTGACACCCAACAATCAGGAGTGAGCCAAGCTGACACCCAACAGGTAGGAGTGAGCCAAGCTGACACCCAACAATCAGGAGTGAACCAAGCTGACACCCAACAATCAGGAGTGAGCCAAGCTGACACCCAACAGGTAGGAAGGAGTGAGCCAAGCTGACACCCAACAGGTAGGAAGGAGCCAAGCTGACACCCAACAGGTAGGAGTGAGCCAAGCTGACACCCAACAGGTAGGAGTGAGCCAAGCTGACACCCAACAGGTAGGAAGGAGTGAGCCAAGCTGACACCCAACAGGTAGGAGTGAGCCAAGCTGACACCCAACAGGTAGGAGTGAGCCAAGCTGACACCCAACAGGTAGGAAGGAGTGAGCCAAGCTGACACCCAACAGGTAGGAGTGAGCCAAGCTGACACCCAACAGGTAGGAAGGAGTGAGCCAAGCTGACACCCAACAGGTAGGAGTGAGCCAAGCTGACACCCAACAGGTAGGAAGGAGTGAGCCAAGCTGACACCCAACAGGTAGGAGTGAGCCAAGCTGACACCCAACAGGTAGGAAGGAGTGAGCCAAGCTGACACCCAACAGGTAGGAGTGAGCCAAGCTGACACCCAACAGGTAGGAGTGAGCCAAGCTGACACCCAACAGGTAGGAAGGAGTGAGCCAAGCTGACACCCAACAGGTAGGAGTGAGCCAAGCTGACACCCAACAGGTAGGAAGGAGTGAGCCAAGCTGACACCCAACAGGTAGGAGTGAGCCAAGCTGACACCCAACAGGTAGGAAGGAGTGAGCCAAGCTGACACCCAACAGGTAGGAGTGAGCCAAGCTGACACCCAACAGGTAGGAGTGAGCCAAGCTGACACCCAACAATAAGGAGTGCGTGTGTTACCTATCTGTACTACTGTTGTATGCACAAATAAAATGTTATTGGTCACATACACATATTTAACAGGTGTTATTGTGGGTGGAACGAAATGCTTGTAAGGTGTGTGTGTGTGTGTGTGTGTGTGTGTGTGTGTGTGTGTGTGTGTGTGTGTGTGTGTGTGTGTGTGTGTGTGTGTGTGTGTTTTTCCAGCTCTCAGTTTTTGATTTGTTAAAAAAGTTTGAAATATCCAATAAATGTCGTTCCACTTCATGATTGTGTCCCACTTGTTGTTGATTCTTCACAAAAAAATACAGTTTTATATCTTTATGTTTGAAGCCTGAAATGTGGCAAAAGGTCGCAAAGTTCAAGGGGGCCGAATACTTTCGCAAGGCACTGTAAATGAGAAACACAGTTTTGTCTTGATTGAAACTGTTGAAATCAATTGTTTGTCTGCAAATATGTTCCATTCTTACATTCTCACAGAGATCAAATTAACTGCACATTCACTTCCTCCTTACACCTTGACCTTTTCAGTAAAGGGAAGTAGGTAAGTATTTACGATAGCCTGCTGTATGCTAAATGAATGGTTCACACTTTGGCCTCTTTGGAGTCACATGCAGTACCGGTGCGTGGGTATGTTCACTGGGGAAGCGTTGTGATAATTGTTTGTTTGCTCTATAACCTGTTAATTCATATGCCTTGAGATTGTGATACAGTGGGGGGGGGGGAAAGTATTTGATCCCCTGCTGATTTTGTACGTTTGCCCAGTGACAAAGAAATGATCCATCTATAACTTTAAATGGTAGGTTTATTTGAACAGTAAGAGACAGAATAACGACAAAGAAATCCAGAAAAACGCACGTCAAAAATGTTTTCAATTGATTTGCATTTTAATGAGGGAAACAAGTATTTGACCCCCTCTCAATCAGAAAGATGTCTGGCTCCCAGGTGTATTTTATACAGGTAACACGCTGAGATTAGGAGCACACTCTTAAAGGGATTGAAACATAAGAACACTCAACTGAAATGTGGTTGGCATTAGAATCACGGGTTACACAGGCACACTTATCCAGAGCATTAATATTAAGGTAGCTAGGTAAGACAAGCACATATCATTCATCTTAAGGTAGCTAGGTAAGACAAGCACATATCACAGTCATTTTAAGCAAAACTTTCCTTGATGGAGCAGCGTTCAGCAAAGTCAGGACTAGGAAGAAAAGACAAGTGCACAAGAAGGGCAAGTACATGGTAAGCTGTTTATAATGTTTTAAAGCCTGACATGAACATTCAATGGTTATTCAGACATTAATGATGGTATAGCATTTCTCTCCTAAAGACACATCTGAAGTATACAGTACATTCAACACACAGTATGGTTGCTATAGATTGTAGTGGTATTATATGCATGGCCCTCATTCATGGACGTCACTATTAAGCCATGATAGCAAAATTATGGAAGTGTGTTCTTTTTCAAACTATAAAATGCAAACAGTACGCCCCCATGTTAACGGTCACGCAAGATAAGGAACAAAAAGTTAAAGCACTTGCTCAACATTTCTGGTGAAATTGCACTTCTTGCTTGGCCATCTAGTTTACCACTCTCTTTTCTGGGTCCTAAGCCACGTGAAGCTGTTGGGTGACCATGTGAACCTGCTGGATGCCCGATGTGGTCCGTGTCTTAACCTCACGAGCCATCTGGCACCAGGCACAAGCGTAGCAGCAACACACCAACCCGACGTCCACGCAGGTCGAACCCTGAGAGGGGGAAGAAAGAAGGAGAGATGGATAGAAAATGAAAGCAGAGGACAAGGACACGTCAAGAGGACAGAGTTAAAAGGAGGATACGGATAGAGGACAGAGTTAAAAGGAGGATACGGATAGAGGGCAGAGTTAAAAGGAGGATACGGATAGAGGGCAGAGTTAAAAGGAGGATACGGATAGAGGGCAGAGTTAAAAGGAGGATACGGATAGAGGGCAGAGTTAAAAGGAGGATACGGATAGAGGACAGAGTTAAAAGGAGGATACGGATAGAGGGCAGAGTTAAAAGGAGGATACGGATAGAGGACAGAGTTAAAAGGAGGATACGGATAGAGGACAGAGTTAAAAGGAGGATACGGATAGAGGACAGAGTTAAAAGGAGGATACGGATAGATAGAGGACAGAGTTAAAAGGAGGACAAGTCAAGAGGACAGAGTTAAAAGGAGGATACGGATAGAGGACAGAGTTAAAAGGAGGATACGGATAGAGGACAGAGTTAAAAGGAGGATACGGATAGAGGGCAGAGTTAAAAGGAGGATACGGATAGAGGACAGAGTTAAAAGGAGGATACGGATAGAGGACAGAGTTAAAAGGAGGATACGGATAGAGGACAGAGTTAAAAGGAGGATACGGATAGAGGGCAGAGTTAAAAGGAGGATACGGATAGAGGGCAGAGTTAAAAGGAGGATACGGATAGAGGACAGAGTTAAAAGGAGGATACGGATAGAGGACAGAGTTAAAAGGAGGATACGGATAGAGGACAGAGTTAAAAGGAGGATACGGATAGAGGGCAGAGTTAAAAGGAGGATACGGATAGAGGACAGAGTTAAAAGGAGGATACGGATAGAGGACAGAGTTAAAAGGAGGATACGGATAGAGGACAGAGTTAAAAGGAGGATACGGATAGAGGACAGAGTTAAAAGGAGGACAAGTCAAGAGGACAGAGTTAAAAGGAGGATACGGATAGAGGACAGAGTTAAAAGGAGGATACGGATAGAGGACAGAGTTAAAAGGAGGATACGGATAGAGGGCAGAGTTAAAAGGAGGATACGGATAGAGGTCAGAGTTAAAAGGAGGATACGGATAGAGGACAGAGTTAAAAGGAGGATACGGATAGAGGACAGAGTTAAAAGGAGGATACGGATAGAGGACAGAGTTAAAAGGAGGATACGGATAGAGGACAGAGTTAAAAGGAGGATACGGATAGAGGACAGAGTTAAAAGGAGGACACGTCAAGAGGACAGAGTTAAAAGGAGGATACGGATAGAGGGCAGAGTTAAAAGGAGGATAGATAGGGACAGAGTTAAAAGGAGGAGGATAGAGGACAGAGTTAAAAGGAGGATACGGATAGACAGAGTTAAAAGGAGGATACGGATAGAGGACAGAGTTAAAAGGAGGATAAGGATAGAGGGCAGAGTTAAAAGGAGGATACGGATAGAGGACAGAGTTAAAAGGAGGATACGGATAGAGGGCAGAGTTAAAAGGAGGATACGGATAGAGGGCAGAGTTAAAAGGAGGATACGGATAGAGGACAGAGTTAAAAGGAGGATACGGATAGAGGACAGAGTTAAAAGGAGGATACGGATAGAGGGCAGAGTTAAAAGGAGGATACGGATAGAGGGCAGAGTTAAAAGGAGGATACGGATAGAGGACAGAGTTAAAAGGAGGATACGGATAGAGGGCAGAGTTAAAAGGAGGATACGGATAGAGGGCAGAGTTAAAAGGAGGATACGGATAGAGGACAGAGTTAAAAGGAGGATACGGATAGAGGGCAGAGTTAAAAGGAGGATACGGATAGAGGGCAGAGTTAAAAGGAGGATACGGATAGAGGGCAGAGTTAAAAGGAGGATTAAAAGAGTTAAAAGGAGGATACGGATAGAGGGCAGAGTTAAAAGGAGGATACGGATAGAGGGCAGAGTTAAAAGGAGGATACGGATAGAGGGCAGAGTTAAAAGGAGGATACGGATAGAGGACAGAGTTAAAAGGAGGATACGGATAGAGGACAGAGTTAAAAGGAGGATACGGATAGAGGGCAGAGTTAAAAGGAGGATACGGATAGAGGACAGAGTTAAAAGGAGGATACGGATAGAGGGCAGAGTTAAAAGGAGGATACGGATAGAGGACAGAGTTAAAAGGAGGATACGGATAGAGGACAGAGTTAAAAGGAGGATACGGATAGAGGACAGAGTTAAAAGGAGGATACGGATAGAGGGCAGAGTTAAAAGGAGGATACGGATAGAGGACAGAGTTAAAAGGAGGATACGGATAGAGGGCAGATAAAAGGAGGATACGGATAGAGGACAGAGTTAAAAGGAGGATACGGATAGAGGGCAGAGTTAAAAGGAGGATACGGATAGAGGGCAGAGTTAAAAGGAGGATACGGATAGAGGGCAGAGTTAAAAGGAGGATACGGATAGAGGACAGAGTTAAAAGGAGGATACGGATAGAGGACAGAGTTAAAAGGAGGATACGGATAGAGGACAGAGTTAAAAGGAGGATACGGATAGAGGGCAGAGTTAAAAGGAGGATACGGATAGAGGACAGAGTTAAAAGGAGGATACGGATAGAGGACAGAGTTAAAAGGAGGATACGGATAGAGGACAGAGTTAAAAGGAGGATACGGATAGAGGACAGAGTTAAAAGGAGGACAAGTCAAGAGGACAGAGTTAAAAGGAGGATACGGATAGAGGACAGAGTTAAAAGGAGGATACGGATAGAGGACAGAGTTAAAAGGAGGATACGGATAGAGGGCAGAGTTAAAAGGAGGATACGGATAGAGGACAGAGTTAAAAGGAGGATACGGATAGAGGACAGAGTTAAAAGGAGGATACGGATAGAGGACAGAGTTAAAAGGAGGATACGGATAGAGGACAGAGTTAAAAGGAGGATACGGATAGAGGACAGAGTTAAAAGGAGGATACGGATAGAGGACAGAGTTAAAAGGAGGACACGTCAAGAGGACAGAGTTAAAAGGAGGATACGGATAGAGGGCAGAGTTAAAAGGAGGATACGGATAGAGGACAGAGTTAAAAGGAGGATACGGATAGAGGGCAGAGTTAAAAGGAGGATACGGATAGAGGACAGAGTTAAAAGGAGGATACGGATAGAGGGCAGAGTTAAAAGGAGGATACGGATAGAGGACAGAGTTAAAAGGAGGATACGGATAGAGGGCAGAGTTAAAAGGAGGATACGGATAGAGGGCAGAGTTAAAAGGAGGATACGGATAGAGGACAGAGTTAAAAGGAGGATACGGATAGAGGACAGAGTTAAAAGGAGGATACGGATAGAGGGCAGAGTTAAAAGGAGGATACGGATAGAGGGCAGAGTTAAAAGGAGGATACGGATAGAGGACAGAGTTAAAAGGAGGATACGGATAGAGGGCAGAGTTAAAAGGAGGATACGGATAGAGGGCAGAGTTAAAAGGAGGATACGGATAGAGGACAGAGTTAAAAGGAGGATACGGATAGAGGGCAGAGTTAAAAGGAGGATACGGATAGAGGGCAGAGTTAAAAGGAGGATACGGATAGAGGACAGAGTTAAAAGGAGGATACGGATAGAGGACAGAGTTAAAAGGAGGATACGGATAGAGGGCAGAGTTAAAAGGAGGATACGGATAGAGGGCAGAGTTAAAAGGAGGATACGGATAGAGGACAGAGTTAAAAGGAGGATACGGATAGAGGGCAGAGTTAAAAGGAGGATACGGATAGAGGGCAGAGTTAAAAGGAGGATACGGATAGAGGACAGAGTTAAAAGGAGGATACGGATAGAGGACAGAGTTAAAAGGAGGATACGGATAGAGGGCAGAGTTAAAAGGAGGATACGGATAGAGGACAGAGTTAAAAGGAGGATACGGATAGAGGACAGAGTTAAAAGGAGGATACGGATAGAGGACAGAGTTAAAAGGAGGATACGGATAGAGGACAGAGTTAAAAGGAGGATACGGATAGAGGGCAGAGTTAAAAGGAGGATACGGATAGAGGACAGAGTTAAAAGGAGGATACGGATAGAGGACAGAGTTAAAAGGAGGATACGGATAGAGGACAGAGTTAAAAGGAGGATACGGATAGAGGACAGAGTTAAAAGGAGGACAAGTCAAGAGGACAGAGTTAAAAGGAGGATACGGATAGAGGACAGAGTTAAAAGGAGGATACGGATAGAGGACAGAGTTAAAAGGAGGATACGGATAGAGGGCAGAGTTAAAAGGAGGATACGGATAGAGGTCAGAGTTAAAAGGAGGATACGGATAGAGGACAGAGTTAAAAGGAGGATACGGATAGAGGACAGAGTTAAAAGGAGGATACGGATAGAGGACAGAGTTAAAAGGAGGATACGGATAGAGGACAGAGTTAAAAGGAGGATACGGATAGAGGACAGAGTTAAAAGGAGGACACGTCAAGAGGACAGAGTTAAAAGGAGGATACGGATAGAGGGCAGAGTTAAAAGGAGGATACGGATAGAGGACAGAGTTAAAAGGAGGATACGGATAGAGGGCAGAGTTAAAAGGAGGATACGGATAGAGGACAGAGTTAAAAGGAGGATAAGGATAGAGGGCAGAGTTAAAAGGAGGATACGGATAGAGGACAGAGTTAAAAGGAGGATACGGATAGAGGGCAGAGTTAAAAGGAGGATACGGATAGAGGGCAGAGTTAAAAGGAGGATACGGATAGAGGACAGAGTTAAAAGGAGGATACGGATAGAGGACAGAGTTAAAAGGAGGATACGGATAGAGGGCAGAGTTAAAAGGAGGATACGGATAGAGGGCAGAGTTAAAAGGAGGATACGGATAGAGGGCAGAGTTAAAAGGAGGATACGGATAGAGGACAGAGTTAAAAGGAGGATACGGATAGAGGGCAGAGTTAAAAGGAGGATACGGATAGAGGGCAGAGTTAAAAGGAGGATACGGATAGAGGACAGAGTTAAAAGGAGGATACGGATAGAGGGCAGAGTTAAAAGGAGGATACGGATAGAGGGCAGAGTTAAAAGGAGGATACGGATAGAGGACAGAGTTAAAAGGAGGATACGGATAGAGGACAGAGTTAAAAGGAGGATACGGATAGAGGGCAGAGTTAAAAGGAGGATACGGATAGAGGACAGAGTTAAAAGGAGGATACGGATAGAGGGCAGAGTTAAAAGGAGGATACGGATAGAGGACAGAGTTAAAAGGAGGATACGGATAGAGGACAGAGTTAAAAGGAGGATACGGATAGAGGGCAGAGTTAAAAGGAGGATACGGATAGAGGACAGAGTTAAAAGGAGGATACGGATAGAGGACAGAGTTAAAGGATACGGATAGGGGCAGAGTTAAAAGATACGGATAGAGGACAGAGTTAAAAGGAGGATACGGATAGAGGACAGAGTTAAAAGGAGGATACGGATAGAGGACAGAGTTAAAAGGAGGATACGGATAGAGGGCAGAGTTAAAAGGAGGATACGGATAGAGGACAGAGTTAAAAGGAGGATACGGATAGAGGACAGAGTTAAAAGGAGGATACGGATAGAGGACAGAGTTAAAAGGAGGATACGGATAGAGGACAGAGTTAAAAGGAGGACAAGTCAAGAGGACAGAGTTAAAAGGAGGATACGGATAGAGGACAGAGTTAAAAGGAGGATACGGATAGAGGACAGAGTTAAAAGGAGGATACGGATAGAGGGCAGAGTTAAAAGGAGGATACGGATAGAGGACAGAGTTAAAAGGAGGATACGGATAGAGGACAGAGTTAAAAGGAGGATACGGATAGAGGACAGAGTTAAAAGGAGGATACGGATAGAGGACAGAGTTAAAAGGAGGATACGGATAGAGGACAGAGTTAAAAGGAGGATACGGATAGAGGACAGAGTTAAAAGGAGGACACGTCAAGAGGACAGAGTTAAAAGGAGGATACGGATAGAGGGCAGAGTTAAAAGGAGGATACGGATAGAGGACAGAGTTAAAAGGAGGATACGGATAGAGGGCAGAGTTAAAAGGAGGATACGGATAGAGGACAGAGTTAAAAGGAGGATACGGATAGAGGGCAGAGTTAAAAGGAGGATACGGATAGAGGACAGAGTTAAAAGGAGGATACGGATAGAGGGCAGAGTTAAAAGGAGGATACGGATAGAGGGCAGAGTTAAAAGGAGGATACGGATAGAGGACAGAGTTAAAAGGAGGATACGGATAGAGGACAGAGTTAAAAGGAGGATACGGATAGAGGGCAGAGTTAAAAGGAGGATACGGATAGAGGGCAGAGTTAAAAGGAGGATACGGATAGAGGACAGAGTTAAAAGGAGGATACGGATAGAGGGCAGAGTTAAAAGGAGGATACGGATAGAGGGCAGAGTTAAAAGGAGGATACGGATAGAGGACAGAGTTAAAAGGAGGATACGGATAGAGGGCAGAGTTAAAAGGAGGATACGGATAGAGGGCAGAGTTAAAAGGAGGATACGGATAGAGGACAGAGTTAAAAGGAGGATACGGATAGAGGACAGAGTTAAAAGGAGGATACGGATAGAGGGCAGAGTTAAAAGGAGGATACGGACAGAGGGCAGAGTTAAAAGGAGGATACGGATAGAGGACAGAGTTAAAAGGAGGATACGGATAGAGGGCAGAGTTAAAAGGAGGATACGGATAGAGGGCAGAGTTAAAAGGAGGATACGGATAGAGGACAGAGTTAAAAGGAGGATACGGATAGAGGACAGAGTTAAAAGGAGGATACGGATAGAGGGCAGAGTTAAAAGGAGGATACGGATAGAGGACAGAGTTAAAAGGAGGATACGGATAGAGGACAGAGTTAAAAGGAGGATACGGATAGAGGACAGAGTTAAAAGGAGGATACGGATAGAGGACAGAGTTAAAAGGAGGACACGTCAAGAGGACAGAGTTAAAAGGAGGATACGGATAGAGGGCAGAGTTAAAAGGAGGATACGGATAGAGGACAGAGTTAAAAGGAGGATACGGATAGAGGGCAGAGTTAAAAGGAGGACACGTCAAGAGGACAGAGTTAAAAGGAGGATACGGATAGAGGACATAGTTAAAAGGAGGATACGGATAGAGGACAGAGTTAAAAGGAGGATACGGATAGAGGGCAGAGTTAAAAGGAGGATACGGATAGAGGGCAGAGTTAAAAGGAGGATACGGATAGAGGACAGAGTTAAAAGGAGGATACGGATAGAGGGCAGAGTTAAAAGGAGGATACGGATAGAGGACAGAGTTAAAAGGAGGATACGGATAGAGGACAGAGTTAAAAGGAGGATACGGATAGAGGACAGAGTTAAAAGGAGGATACGGATAGAGGACAGAGTTAAAAGGAGGATACGGATAGAGGACAGAGTTAAAAGGAGGATACGGATAGAGGACAGAGTTAAAAGGAGGATACGGATAGAGGGCAGAGTTAAAAGGAGGATACGGATAGAGGACAGAGTTAAAAGGAGGATATGGATAGAGGACAGAGTTAAAAGGAGGATACGGATAGAGGACAGAGTTAAAAGGAGGATACGGATAGAGGACAGAGTTAAAAGGAGGATACGGATAGAGGACAGAGTTAAAAGGAGGACACGTCAAGAGGACAGAGTTAAAAGGAGGATACGGATAGAGGGCAGAGTTAAAAGGAGGATACGGATAGAGGGCAGAGTTAAAAGGAGGACACGTCAAGAGGACAGAGTTAAAAGGAGGATACGGATAGAGGACAGAGTTAAAAGGAGGATACGGATAGAGGACAGAGTTAAAAGGAGGATACGGATAGAGGACAGAGTTAAAAGGAGGATACGGATAGAGGACAGAGTTAAAAGGAGGATACGGATAGAGGACAGAGTTAAAAGGAGGATACGGATAGAGGACAGAGTTAAAAGGAGGATACGGATAGAGGACAGAGTTAAAAGGAGGATACGGATAGAGGTGGAGAGAAGAATAGAAAGGTTCAGAGGAAGAAGAAGAGAGATACGGTTGTAGTTAATTCCATATTTAGCGTTATATTTAAAGGGGAATCAACACTAAGAACAACAACATTTCCAAGCACACCAATGATATTTCTTAACACCTCAAACGTCTGATAGTTTCCAACACCATTTCCCCTCAGAATGGTAAATGAGAGGTGCTGTGGGTACCACCCCCACCTGCCCCTGCACCCTCTGTCCACACTCACCTCCCCTCCCCGCTTCCCCGCCTCCGTCTACCCTCTTTTCCCAACCCATCCCACCCACTTTCCCCACCCACCCACCCTGCCATCTCCCAGGGCTCGTGCTGTACCTGAATGCCATAGCGTTCTCTCATGGAGGAGCGCATGCAGCAGGAGACAGCCATAAAGGCACATGGGTCCAGCAGGGGCATACAGGCACACCAGCCGTAGTGGGAGGCCGTCTGACACTGAAAACAGGGGAAGCACCAAGTGGCACAGCAACCTGGAGGGGGGCACAATTCAAGGTCATCATGTAATATGTAATATTATGTAATAAGTACGTAATACTTGATGATTCATATGCAGTAGATTACAATGTGACATAACAAACTTTTTTTCCGTGTGAAAAAAAGAGGAAAAACAATACAAAAATGTATGTAAATAAACTCATTTTCAACACATACAGTTGAAGTCGGAAGTTTACATACACTTGGGTTGAAGTCAATAAAACTTGTTTTCAACCACTCCACAAATTTCTTGTTAACAAACTATAGTTTTGGCAAGTCGGTTAGAACATCTACTTTGTGCACGACACAAGTCATTTTTCCAACAATTGTTTACAGACAGATTATTTCACTTATAACTCACTGTATCACAATTCCAGTGGGACAGAAGTTTACATACACTAAGTTGACTGTGCCATTGAACAGCTTGGAAAATTCCAGAAAATGATGTCATGGTTTTAGAAGCTTCTGATTGGCTAATTGACATAATTTGAGTCAATTGGAGGTGTACCTGCGGATGTATTTCAAGGCCTACCTTCAAACTCAGTGCCTCTTTGCTTGACATCATGGAATAATCCAAATAAATCAGCCAAGACCTCAGAATTTTTTTTGTAGACCTCCACAAGTCTGGTTCATCCATGGGAGCAATTTCCAAACGCCTGAAGGTACCACGTTTATCTGTACAAACAATAGTACACAAGTATAAACACCATGGGACAACACAGCCGTCATACCGATCAGGATGGAGACTCGTTCTGTCCCTTAGAGATTAATGTACTTTGGTGCGAAAAGTGCAAATCAATCTCAGAACAACAGCAAAGGACCTTGTGAAGACGCTGTAGGAAACCGGTACAAAATGATCTATATCCACAGTAAAATGAGTCCTGTATTCGCATAACCTGAAAGGCCGCTCAGCAAGAAAGAAGCCACTGCTCCAAAACCGCCATAAAAAAACCAGACTACGGTTTTCAACTGAACATGGGGACAAAAATCTTACTTTTTGGAGAAATGTCCTCTGGTCTGATGAAACAAAAATAGAACTGTTTGGCCATAATGACCATTGTTTTGTTTGGAGGAAAAAAGGGAGAGGCTTGCAAGCCGAAGAACTCCATCCCAACCGTGAAGCACGGGGGTGGCAGCATCATGTTGTGGAGGTGCTTTGCTGCAAGAGGGACTGGTGCACTTCACAAAATAGATGGCATCGTGAGGCAGGAAAATTCTGTGGATATATTGAAGCAACATCTCAAGACATCAGTCAGGAAGTTAAAGTTAATCTTTTTAAGTGTGAGAACTTGCACAATAGGTGGCTGACTAAAAGGTTTTTTGCCCCACTGTACTTCCAAAGTTGTGGCAAAATGGCAACAAAGTCAAGTTATTGGAGTAGCCATCACAAAGCCCTGACCTCAACCCTATAGAAATATTGTGGGCAGAACTGAAAAAAGCGTGTGCGAGCAACAAGGCCTACAAACCTGACTCAGTTACAACAGCTCTGTCAGGAGGAATGGGCCAAAATTCACACAACTTATTGTGGGAAGCTTGTGGAAGGCTACCCGAAACGTTTGACCAAAATTAAGCAATTTCAAGACAATGCTACCAAATACTAATTGAGTATATGTAAACTTCTGACCCACTAGGAATGTGATGAAAGAAATAAAAGCTGAAATAAATCATTCTCTCTACTATTATTCTGACATTTCACATTCTTAAAATAACGTGGAGATCCTTTTTAACCTAAAACAGGGAATTGTTACTAGGATTAAATGTCAGGAATTGTGAAACACTGAGTTTAAATGTATTTGGCTAAGGTGTATGTAAACTTCTGACTTCAACTGGGCTCCGGGCAGCCGAGCGGAAATGGAGGAAAACTCGCCTCCCTGCGGACCTGGCATCCTTTCACTCCCTCCTCTCTACATTTTCCTCCTCTGTCTCTGCTGCTAAAGCCACTTTCTACCATTCTAAATTCCAAGCATCTGCCTCTAACCCTAGGAAGCTCTTTGCCACCTTCTCCTCCCTCCTGAATCCTCCCCCCCCCCCCTCCTCCTCCCTCTCTGCAGATGACTTCGTCAACCATTTTGAAAAGAAGGTCGACGACATCCGATCCTCGTTTGCTAAGTCAAACGACACCGCTGGTTCTGCTCACACTGCCCTACCCTATGCTCTGACCTCTTTCTCCCCTCTCTCTCCAGATGAAATCTCGCGTCTTGTGACGGCCGGCCGCCCAACAACCTGCCCGCTTGACCCTATCCCCTCCTCTCTTCTCCAGACCATTTCCGGAGACCTTCTCCCTTACCTCACCTCGCTCATCAACTCATCCCTGACCGCTGGCTACGTCCCTCCCGTCTTCAAGAGAGCGAGAGTTGCACCCCTTCTGAAAAAAACCTACACTCGATCCCTCCGATGTCAACAACTACAGACCAGTATCCCTTCTCTCTTTTCTCTCCAAAACTCTTGAGCGTGCCGTCCTTGGCCAGCTCTACCGCTATCTCTCTCAGAATGACCTTCTTGATCCAAATCAGTCAGGTTTCAAGACTAGTCATTCAACTGAGACTGCTCTTCTCTGTATCACGGAGGCGCTCCGCACTGCTAAAGCTAACTCTCTCTCCTCTGCTCTCATCCTTCTAGACCTATCGGCTGCCTTCGATACTGTGAACCATCAGATCCTCCTCTCCACCCTCTCCGAGTTGGGCATCTCCGGCGCGGCCCACGCTTGATTGCGTCCTACCTGACAGGTCGCTCCTACCAGGTGGCGTGGCGAGAATCTGTCTCCTCACCACGCGCTCTCACCACTGGTGTCCCCCAGGGCTCTGTTCTAGGCCCTCTCTTATTCTCGCTATACACCAAGTCACTTGGCTCTGTCATAACCTCACATGGTCTCTCCTATCATTGCTATGCAGACGACACACAATTAATCTTCTCCTTTCCCCCTTCTGATGACCAAGTGGCGAATCGCATCTCTGCATGTCTGGCAGACATATCAGTGTGGATGACGGATCACCACCTCAAGCTGAACCTCAGCAAGACGGAGCTCCTCTTCCTCCCGGGGAAGGACTGCCCGTTCCATGATCTCGCCATCACGGTTGACAACTCCATTGTGTCCTCCTCCCAGAGCGCTAAGAACCTTGGCGTGATCCTGGACAACACCCTGACGTTCTCAACTAACATCAAGGCGGTGTCCCGTTCCTGTAGGTTCATGCTCTACAACATCCGCAGAGTACGACCCTGCCTCACACAGGAAGCGGCGCAGGTCCTAATCCAGGCACTTGTCATCTCCCGTCTTGATTACTGCAACTCGCTGTTGGCTGGGCTCCCTGCCTGTGCCATTAAACCCCTACAACTCATCCAGAACGCCGCAGCCCGTCTGGTGTTCAACCTTCCCAAGTTCTCTCACGTCACCCCGCTCCTCCGCTCTCTCCACTGGCTTCCAGTTGAAGCTCGCATCCGCTACAAGACCATGGTGCTTGCCTACGGAGCTGTGAGGGGAACGGCACCTCAGTACCTCCAGGCTCTGATCAGGCCCTACACCCAAACAAGGGCACTGCGTTCATCCACCTCTGGCCTGCTCGCCTCCCTACCACTGAGGAAGTACAGTTCCCGCTCAGCCCAGTCAAAACTGTTCGCTGCTCTGGCCCCCCAATGGTGGAACAAACTCCCTCACGACGCCAGGACAGCGGAGTCAATCACCACCTTCCGGAGACACCTGAAACCCCACCTCTTCAAGGAATACCTAGGATAGGGTAAGTAAGGGTAAGTAATCCTTCTAACCCCCCTTCTCCTCCCCCCCCCAAAAGATTTAGATGCAAGTGGCTGTTCCACTGGATGTCATAAGGTGTATGCACCAATTTGTAAGTCGCTCTGGATAAGAGCGTCTGCTAAATGACTTAAATGTAAATGTAAAACTGTATATATTACCTCATCATAATTTCTTCTCTCGTTTCTCCCACTTCCTCCCACTCAGCCTCTCCCTCTTTCCCTCAGTCCCACCACTAAGTGCTGGGTATGGTTGAGACAGAGTGAGTCAGATCTCAACTCTCCCTCTCTTCTTCGCTCTCCAGCTCTCTAGAGAGCTCTCAACAACTACAGATCAATAACGGAAAACCATCAACCATCAACCGACCAGTGGTGGAAAAAGTACTACATTTTCAAACTTGTATAGTAAAGATACCTTAATAGAAAATGACTCAAGTAAAAGTGAGTCACCCAGTAAAATAAACTACTTAAGTAAAAGTCTAAAAGTATTTGGTTTTAAATATACTTAATTATCAAAAGTAAACTCAGCAAAAAAATAAACATCACTTTTTCAGGACCATGTCTTTCAAAGATAATTCGTAAAAATCCAAATAACTTCACAGATCTTCATTGTAAAGGGTTTAAACACTGTTTCTCATGCTTGTTCAATGAACCATACGCAATTAATGAACATGCACAGCTTGGAAAATTCCAGAAAATTATGTAATGGCTTTATAAGCTTCTGATAGGCTAATTGACATCATTTGAGTCACCTGTGGATGGATTTCAAGGCCCACCTTCAAACTCAGTGCCTCATGGGACATCATGGGAAAATATATTTTTTTTGCCAAGACTTCAGAAAACAAATTGTTGACCTCCAGAAGTCTGGTTCATCCTTGGGAGCAATTTACAAACGCCTGAAGGTACCACGTTCATCTGTACAACCAATAGTACGCAAGTATAAACAGCCATCATACTGCTCAGGAAGGAGACACGTTCTGTCTCCTAGAGATTAACGTACTTTGGTGTGAAAAGTGCAAATCAATCCCAGAACCACAGCAAAGGACCTTGTGAAGATGCTTGAGGAAACAGGTACAAAACTATCTATATCCACAGTAAAATGAGTCCTATATCGACATAACCTGAAAGGCCGCTCGGCAAGGAAGAAACCACGGCTCCAAAACCGCCATAAAAAAGCCAGACTACGGTTTGTAACTGCACTTGGGGACAAAGATTGTACTTTTTGGAGCCGTCTGATGGTCTGATGTAACAAAAATAGAAATGTTTGGCCATAATGACCATCGTTATGTTTGGAGGAAAAAGGGGGAGGCTTGCAACCCGAAGAACACCATCACAACCGTGAAGCACGGGGGTGGTAGCATCATTTTGTGGGGGTGCTTTGCTGCAGGAGTGACTTGAGCATTTCACAAAATAGATGGCTTCATGGGGGGGGGGAAATTATGTGGATATATTGAAGCAACATCTCAAGACATCAGTCAGGAAGTTAAAGCTTGGTTGCAAATGGGTCTTCCAAATGGACAATGACCCCAAGCTTACTTCCAATGTTGTGGCAAAATAGCATAAGGACAACAAAGTCAAGGTATAGGAGTGGCCATCACAAAGCCCCAGAGGTGTGGACTCGAGTCACATGACTTGGACTTGACTTGCAACTCAACTTGACTTTAACACCAATGACTCGTGACTTGACTTGGACTTGAGCCGTATTACTTGACCTGACTTGATACCCTCCCCAAGCCCAAATATAAAAAATAATGCTATTTTAAAAAGTGTGCAGCTCTTCATTTAACTGATTACAGTTTGAATTGGACATCAGCCAATCAAATTGTGCCAGCTGAGAAAAAGTTGTGTGTGGCAGTGCAGAGGAATGTTGGCGGGTGAATTTAGAGATGGAGCCCTTGGAAAGATGATATCCAAAATTATTATTTTTGGTTATAAAGACGACTCTGTATCAACAAAAAACAGGTTGCAACTTGCAAAACATGCTGGAAGAAAATTACAGACGGAGGCACAACAATTTCCAACGTTGTTTGACATTTGAAGCTACACAAAGAACGGAAGTCATGGCTAATATAGCCGACAGCTATATATTTTATTACTTTACTCGTGTATCATGTAAGCTAGCGTAATGTTAAATCAATGAGCATCCACACAGTCAGTCAGTGCGGGAACGTGATCATTGCACCCAAGATTGAGCTACAGCTGGCTAGGCAGTTGGAAGCCTAAATCCTGCCTGATGTTCCTAAAACAAGGTTGGGCGATTGTGGTTGGGCGATTGTGTACAAGCCTACATCGCCCGATTGCACCCCATAGTGATCCTCGATAGTCGATCACTATTGGGGGGGGGGGGTTCTTTGTCATGGCTACCCATGTATTTCCATGGAAATATAAAGTTTATTTGGAAAATAATAAATATATGGATAAATATAAGGCATTCATGATTTGCGTAAATGTAATATACTAACTATTACTCTTGTTAAAAAAAATGAAATGGTATTACATTTGGTGAAGAGCCCATTATGACTTGTTTAGGACTCAAAACTCAAAGTTAAAGACTTGAGACTTGACTTGATACTTGACGGTCTTGACTTGGAACTTGAGTGCTAAGACTTGAGACTTACTTGTGACTTGTAAAACAATGACTTGGTCCCACCCCTGCAAAGCCCTGACCTCAATCCTCTAGAAAATTTGTGAGCAGAACTGAAAAAGCGTGTATGAGCAAGGAGGCCTACAAATCTGACTCAGTTACAACAGCTCTGTCGAGAGGAATGGGCCACAATTCACCCAACTTATTGTGGGAAGCTTGTGGAAGGCTACCCGAAACCTTTGAACCAAGTTAAAAAATTTAAAAGCAATGCTACCAAATACTGATTGAGTGTATGTAAACTTCTGACCACTGGGAATGTGATGAAAAAAATAAAAGCTGAAATAAATCATTCTCTCTACTATTATTCTGACATTTCACATTCTTAAAGTAAAGTGGTGATCCTAACTGACCTAAGACAGGGCATTTTTATTAGGATTAAATGTCAGGAATTGTGAAAAACTGAGTTTAAAAGTTGGCTAAGGTGTATGTAAACTTCTGACTTTAACTGTATTTTCCAGACCTTGAAGTTAGGTCCAATTCAGGATCTGAACGAAAGGTGAAATGGTATTTTCCATATGGTTAAAATAAAAACTTTCCATGACATTGAAAATATGTATTTTCTGGATGTTGAGAAATCCAGGCTAATTATTGGGTTCTGTATGAAAGTTGAAAATAAGTAATTTATAGACATCTATGTTTAGGCCAAATCAAGGCTGGGTCCAGACCGGACAAAATCTGAACCTAACATAGACGACTATGATTGGTTCAGATTTGGTCCAGACCGGACCAAAAACCAATGGAAATCAAGGCCGGTCCAGAACTGCATAAGAAAAAGATGTCCACAAGTCCACAAGGCGTTGATGTCAGTCCGTGCTCACTGAGATGTAGCCTGAAATTGAATTGTATGAATTCCCATCTATGTGGTAAGTCTACCGTTTGTAAGACCCCAAAAACGACATCCAGACAGGACCAAAGAAACGTGTCCCTAAGACATCAGCTCATGGTCACGTAGGCCCACAGTTTGTAAAACCTGCCATTGCGTTGGCTTTATTAGTCCTGATTCCAGTGACTAATCAATTTGGTCATTTAAGCTGTGAATATCAGCTACACAACTTTAGCAGGAGCCTATTTGCAATGTACAATGCAGAAGATTTTTATGTTTTGCTTTGTTCAACTTGTCAAAAATGGTACAAACTTGAAACCACTTATCATGACAATGGGGTGAAACTCCTGGACACCAGTTGTGATTGTCCCTTCCATATTGTCCATTTCACTTTTACCTGTCCTGTTTTTAGGATATGTTTGTTAACATGACAGCCCTCGTCAATCTGCTGCCGTATCGCGTTTAATGAGCGGGCGGGCGGTGATGTTCATGTAAAATATCTAAATGAAACAAACTCTGTCCCTCCCTGTAACACTGAACATTCATTGACATTCCTGGAGCGCAGCCCCCCTTGGTCTCCATGGTTCCTGATGACGTCACCCATTTAGCTCTGGCTTTGTGTTTGTAATTCTCCAATCGGGTTCTTCTTGACCCTCCAACCACCCCCATTTCCCTTCCAGTAAATGTTAGAGTCGCACAGGAAAACACAGCTCAGACCCCTCCCCTGGTAGGCCTGCAGTTTTCTGTTTTCAATTGAACTGTATAATGAATATGTATGCCTACTCTGAATTAATCGACAAAATAATAATAATAGAAATATACATTACAAATTAAAACATACACCTAGATCTGGGTGTGGAGATGAGCATATTATGGAAGTGACTCGATATGACTTACATGTGCCCATGTCAGAGCAGCAGTCAAACAGTCCTGTGCTCCATTGCCCTGAGCTCTGGGTGGTGGTTACAGTGGTGATCTGCTGCTGGACAGCCATGGCTACACCACAACACACCCAAGGAGGTAGGGAATGAGGAAAGGAGAGCGAGAGAGAGAGAGAGCACGCGAGAGAGAGAGCACGCACACGAGAGAGAGGGAAGTAAGACGGGAGGGAGGGAGGGAGGAAGGAAGGAAGGAAAGGAGGGAGGGGAGGAAGAGAACAGCTTACATTTAGTGGGGAGAGAGATGTACTGGGCTGATAAGGGCTTTTAAATGCACGAAAGGATGTAGTTAGATATTATACATTTGCATGTTAAATGGTAAACTACAATCTTGAACAATAATAATTTCTAAGTTAAATAATGTTTATAGTAATGTATTTATTTAAAATACATGTTGTAACATTTCCAAAAATGTTTTGTTGTTGCTGCAAACAGCATGCGCCTGTATCATGTGGTCGCAATTGTAAATGAGAACTTGTTCTCAACTTGCCTACCTGGTTAAATAAAGGTGAAATAAATCAAATAAAAGTATCAAATAATGTCGAACATTCATATTGAATAATACATTCATTCGAAAAATAAAAACTATTGAAAAACAAAACGTGCTACTCATTTATATCGCTTATCTTGTCGAATCGTGATAGTTTTGTAAATAAAATGCAACCAACCAGGAACACGTATTTTCTAAATAACTATTAAAGTTTATATCCATCTCTAATCCAATAGTTCCGGTTTCTAGTGGGAAAAATAAACTCATCTCATTCGATTAAAACAAAAAGACGTTAAATAAGTCATGCAATATGAAAGAACGTACTCTTTAATACATGAATATACATTTACGGAATTTGTAGTCTTACCTTTCTTAGTATTCAACTGCAGCCTGAGTAGAAAAAGGGTGTACACTGGTTGCAGCAGAGTGAACAACTGTGTGCAGTAGGCTATTCCAAAGAACAGATGAGCACATCTATAAGGTCAATGCGGAAAGCTGTAAGATCGGTTCCTATTCTAAAAGTTGGCATAGGTTACACTTTTGTCTCTGCCTAAATACACCATATTGTAGCAAAAAAACCTTTAGGAGTACTTTAATTATTGTGGGTCCAGTGACATTTTGATGTATATCAGGACGATATTATTTTGATATAATACTTACTCATATTATAATTGTTAGGGTCCTCTTTATTGTCAGGACAAAAATATTTTCACGATTTCAGTAATATCCTCAAAATCAATAAATCAAAGCAAGTTGTTGGGTTCATTTGACCTGATAAAGTAACATCATGTTGAAAAATAATGGTAAAAGTACAATTTAAAGTCATAAAACATTCATTTTTAATGTTAGTGTTGCTGCTTCCTGTTTTTATTTTTTTTATTGTTGGTTGAGTGTCAAAATACCAAATTCATAATCAATATCCTGCAATAAGTCATGATATTTTGAAGACCAATACATAAATGTTACTCGCTACACACACACGTCACACTTGTGTTCAGATTACTTGTATTTTTCTAAATTAGTACCTTATAATATACACACGCACCAATATTTACCAAATGGTCACTCAAGACTGGAATTGATTAATCAATAGGTGCTCAAATTAATCAGTCACATCAACATGGTATATCAATCAATGGAACTGGGACCGTTTGCGCTCTTCTAACAGACAAATCTCAATTATATACTACATATATGTCGATAGATGACAACTTGTCGTAGCCATTTATCAATGTAGAGTGCATTCAATTTAAGAATTATGGATTCTATTGTGTTTTTGGGAACCTTCAATGCTGCAGACATTTTTTTTGGTACCCTTCCCCACACCTGTGCCTCGACACAATCCTGTCAAATCAAATCAAAATCAAATTAAATGTTATTTGTCACATACACATGGTTAGCAGATGTTAATGCGAGTGTAGCGAAATGCTTGTGCTTCTAGTTCCGACAATGCAGTAATAACCAACAAGTAATCTAACTAACAATTCCAAACCTACTGTCTTATACACAGTGTAAGGGGATAAAGAATATGTACATAAGGATATATGAATGAGTGATGGTACAGAGCAGCATAGGCAAGATACAGTAGATGGTATCGAGTACAGAATATACATATGAGATGAGTATGTAAACAAAGTGGCATAGATAGTGGCTAGTGATACATGTATTACATAAGGATGCAGTCGATGATATAGAGTACAGTATATACGTATGCATATGAGATGAATAATATAGGGCAAGTAACATTATATAAGGTAGCATTGTTTAAAGTGGCTAGTGATATATTTACATCATTTCCCATCAATTCCCATTATTAAAGTGGCTGGAGTTGAGTCAGTGTCAATGTCAGTGTGTTGGCAGCAGCCACTCAATGTTAGTGGTGGCTGTTTAACAGTCTGATGGCCTTGAGATAGAAGCTGTTTTTCAGTCTCTCGGTCCCAGCTTTGATGCACATGTACTGACCTCGCCTTCTGGATGATAGTGGGGTGAACAGGCAGTGGCTTGGGTGGTTGATGTCCTTGATGATCTTTGTGGCCTTCCTGTAACATCGGGTGGTGTAGGTGTCCTGGAGGGCAGGTAGTTTGCCCCCAGTGATGTGTTGTGCAGACCTCACTACCCTCTGGAGAGCCTTACGGTTGTGGGCGGAGCAGTTGCAGTACCAGGCGGTGATACAGCCCGCCAGGATGCTCTCGATTGTGCATCTGTAGAAGTTTGCGAGTGCTTTTGGTGACAAGCCGAATTTCTTCAGCCTCCTGAGGTTGAAGAGGCGCTGCTGCGCCTTCTTCACGATGCTGTCTGTGTGAGTGGACCATTTCAGTTTGTCTGTGATGTGTATGCCAAGGAACTTAAAACTTGCTACCCTCTCCAATACTGTTCCATCGATGTGGATAGGGGAGTGTTCCCTCTGCTGTTTCCTGAAGTCCACAATCATCTCCTTAGTTTTGTTGACGTTGAGTGTGAGGTTATTTTCCTGACACCACACTCCGAGGGCCCTCACCTCCTCCCTGTAGGCCGTCTCGTCGTTGTTGGTAATCAAGCCTACCACTGTTGTGTCGTCCACAAACTTGATGATTGAGTTGGAGGCGTGCGTGGCCACGCAGTCGTGGGTGAACAGGGAGTACAGGAGAGGGCTCAGAACGCACCGTTGTGGGGCCCCAGTGTTGAGGATCAGCGGGGTGGAGATGTTGTTGCCTACCCTCACCACCTGGGGGCGGCCTGTCAGGAAGTCCAGTACCCAGTTGCACAGGGCGGGGTCGAGACCCAGGGTCTCGAGCTTGATAACGAGCTTGGAGGGTACTATGGTGTTGAATGCCGAGCTGTAGTCGATGAACAGAATTCTCACATAGGTATTCCTCTTGTCCAGATGGGTTAGGGCAGTGTGCAGTGTGGTTGAGATTGCATCGTCTGTGGACCTATTTGGGCGGTAAGCAAATTGGAGTGTCTCGGAGCTCTATGGACAATTCCTTCGACCTCATGGCTTGGTTTTTGCTCTGACATGCAGCGTCAACTGTGGGACCTTATGTAGCAGGTGTGTACCTTTCCAAATCATGTCCAATCAATGTAATTTACCACAGGTGGACTCCAATCAAGTTGTAGAAACCTCTCAAGGGTGATTAATGAAAACAGGATCCACCTGAGCTCAATTTCGAGTCTCATAGAAAATGGTCTGAATACCAAATTCTGTGTTTTTTTCCCGTTTTTATCGTTAAGGGGCATAACTTAATAATCAAATCCATGAAGTCCCACTACCGGCGCATATGACATAAACACTGCAAGCACCAAATAATATAAATAATAATAATAATATATGCCATTTAGCTGACGCTTTTATCCAAAGCGACTTACAGTCATGTGTGCATACATTCTACGTATGGGTGGTCCCGGGAATCGAACCCACTACCCTGGCGTTACAAGCGCCATGCTCTACCAACTGAGCCACAGAAGGACAATACCAAAGATATTGATGTGTTTCAAGCCTTCGATTTTGTGAGATTGTGAAGACTATAAACTTCAATACTAACGTCACCAATTTGAGGTAAAAAAAAAAAAAGTGTACTTCCTGTGCGGCAACTTCGGTTTTAGAAGTGGGGGGGGCTTCATAGTATTTTTTTACACTCCAAACAGCCTACCCAACCGCTCAGAGGCGTCCGTGATCCTAAAGCACACATCTTCCTCCGTTTGTATCACGGAAGCATTTCCTCAGTATAAGACACCTAAACTCTGCTTGGAGTTTGCCAAAAGGCACCTAAAGGACTCTCGGACCATGAGAAACAAGATTGAATTATTTCGCCTGAATGCCAAGCGTCAGATCTGAAGGAAACAATCCCTATGGTGAAGCATGGTGGCAGCATCATGCGTGTGGGGATGTTTTTCAGCGGCAGGGACTGTAACACTTATCACAATAGAGGGAAAGATTAACAGAGAAAAGCACAGAGAGATCCTTGGTGAAAATCTGTTCCAGAGCGCTCAGGACTTCCAACAGGACAACAGCCAAGATAATGCAGGGGTGGTTTTGGGACAAGTCTCTGAATGTCCTTGAGTGGCCCAGCCAGAGCCCATCTCTGGAGAGGCCATAAAATAGCTGTGCCGCTGACGCTCTCCATCCATCCTGACAGAGCTTGACGGGATCTGCAGGGGAAAATGGGAGAAACTTCCCAAATACAGGTGTACCAAGCTAGTAGTGCCATAGCCAAGAAGACTTAAGGCTGTAATCGCTGCCAAAGGTGCTTCAACAATGTACTGAGTAAAGGGTCTGAATACTTACATAAATGTGATATTTCAGTTTTTGATTTTCAATCAATTAGCAACAATTTCTAAAGAATACTGTTTTGCTTTGTCATTATGGGATATCAATTTTAGAATAAGGTAACAAAACGTGTATTAAGTCAAGGGGTCTGAATGCACTGTATAGTATGTGGTCGTAATTCTGCTAAAACTGCACTAGATGGCAACGTCTCAACTGTTTTAGGATCGTGCTTAAAAGAGCCTTGCACGTCACTTAATGTCACACATGTTCTTCCGCTCTTAGTCCTCATTTGAATTGAATTTAAAAGTGACTGTATCGAATTTATTGTATTGGAATATTTGTTATGTTTATTGATAAAGTAAATTATGTATGTGGTAACATAAAGGGCCTGTGCCCCTCAGAGTAAAAGTCCTATCCTGTATCAGAGCAGCACATGTTGGTGGAGACATTTTTATTGTTTAGCATGAGTTTTGGTTATTTAGATACCCAAAAGCATAGTTTCCAGTTGAAGATGGGAAAAATACTATATTGAAATGTGGGCATTAGGCACTGTGCACACTCGCTCACTTTGTGATTGACAAACAACCAGACAGAGAAAGAGGAGGGGGGTGGGGGTGAGTAAGAGAGATAATTCTCTCACTCAGACTAGACCATTGCATTGAATGTCTTGGAAGTACTCAGATTGATGAGATGATCACTCAATTTTTACACGTGTTGGAAACTATGAGAAGAAAGAGGCCACGATGAAAAAATCCAATACCCCAAATCCAGTATCAGAAGAGGGATAATGTCAATACCAAACGGGACTGGAGAAACGGGCGCAAAGGACTACACCTATGTACGGGTTTGTGCGTCGACCGTCTCCTTCATAATATTGGCGTTCTTCAACATCGTCATTAACTGGACTATAGTGCGCGAGGAGCGACTTCGGGGCCATGCGCGCTTTGTGTTAGTTTTTCACCTGTTGATGTCAGCTCTGGTGTACTTTGGGATGTGCTCTGTTTTCTACCTCCAGATTTACCTCGGCGCCAGGCTGGTGGCATCCATCTGTGTGGCCATGGTAACCGTCCTAATCACCAGCGCGTCCAATATACTCCTGACTCTCACTGCTATGGCGCTGGACCGTTATTTTGCTGTCTGTCACCCTATGAAGTACAGTTCTGTCTGGCATTGGCCCTGGTTAGTTGGACTACTGACGTGGGGGCTCGCGCTGGTTATTCCCCTCACTCTGCTCCCCAAGACGGAGCTGGACGCAACTGGTCCAAATGGGGAATGTGGACGGGAACAGCTGAAGAAAGGTGAACTGAAAAAAATCTTGCTGATATCTGTGTGTACGATATTGATTCTGTACAGTTATGTAAGGATACTGTTTGAGGGGCGAAGGTTGGGGGTGATAAATCGACGCAATAGTGTCGGATGCAAGACCATCGCCCTGCACTTTACTCAACTCGCCGTGTACATCCTCCCCAACTTTGTGCTAATAGTTATCCAGAAACAAGAACACCTTCAGTCGGGGACCAAAGAACTGTCAGCGGTGGTGAGCTTTGCCTTCTTTAGTTTGGCGCAGTGCATAGCACCAATCGTCTACGGTTTGCGTAAAGAGGAACTCTTGGAGCAGGTGCATCGCCGGTTCCCTTGTTGTTCCCGCCACCTGAAAAGCGTTCTCGAGTGGACCGTGCGTGCCACGACGCCTCGTCTGCATCCACAGCCACGGTATGTGTTAAAATATTTGTGGTTAAGATAAATGCCAAAATGTGTTACTCACTTTATGCACACTCATTTGTCGAGCCCAGTGGCTTGGAGAATGATGAATGGATGAATACTGAAAGACATTAGGCATGACTAAATACTCACTTGTGTAGACCAACCAGAAACAGTACTGATTCTTTTTTTTTAAACGTATTATTTTATACTGTATATTCTCTGACAAAGTTAAGAAAGTTGATAGCTATCATTTGCTGTGTTACCTGCTTCCCCTTTTTTTTACTTCAGTTTTGGAAAATGTGGGATGTGAGACTACAGACAAAGCTATTCTTACCGTAGTTGAAAAAAAAATGAAACAATAATGTCTCTGACAAACATCACATGGCTTCGGAGACATCTTGTTTTACTCAGATGCATGTTTGGCTTATTTTCCACAGGGAAAGAACATTGACATCCCAGACACTCATCTCACTGGAGCCTCCACAGACACCAGTATAAGGGAAGAGGGAGCCCCTCACTACTAACTCAACTACCCCTGTAACAGACCCATCAGTATGTCTCCAGTGCTCCATAGGCTGGGCTAAATATGTTTTGTACCAGACTGGTACTGCCACCCAAATGCCATGGAGACGCTGGTGGAATGGAGGGTGTAGCAACTAGACATCACAACACATTTGGAAGTATATTGTATATCCATATAGTGTCGATTCACCCTCTTTTGCTGATTCATTCATACAGTACTTGAATATCCAGCATCTGCACAAAGCTGTGAAAGTGCTTCTGTTCTACCCAGGATGTAGTGACTTTATAGGAATGGTTATCACTATGAACATACCGGCCCCAGACCTGTATTATGTTAACTGTACAGTGTCAGAGAAGAGTCCAACGAGGTTTTGACTAATTGGACTGAAAATATACCGTACAAAACAGTGGCACAGCCAGATATATGGGTGGGCCAAAAATATACACTACAGTTCAAAGGTTTGGGGTCACTGAGAAATGTCCTTGCTTTTGAAAGAAAAGCAAAAAAAATGGTCCATTAAAATAACCCGCAAAACACCAGTCTCGACGTCAACAGCGAAGTGGTGACTCCGGGATGCTGGCCTAGGCAGAGTTGCAAAGAAAAAGCCATATCTCAGACTGGCCAATAAGAAGAAAAGATTAAGATGGGCAAAAGAACACAGACACTGAACTCTGCCCAGAAGGCCAGCATCCCGGAGTCGCCTCTTCACTGTTGACGTTGAGACTGGTGTTTTGCGGTTACTATTTGATGAAGCTGCCAGTTGAGGACTTGTGAGGCGTCTGTTTCTCAAACTAGACACTCTAATGTGCTTGTCCTCTTGCTCAGTTGTGCACCGGGGCCTCCCACTCCTCTTTCTATTCTTGTTAGAGACAGTTTGCACTGTTCTGTGAAGGAAGTAGTACACAGTGTTGTGTAGCTAGCTAACACAACATAGTTAGCTAACACAACGTGCCATTGGAACACAGGAGTGATAGTTGCTGATAATGGGCCTCTGTACTCCTATGTAGATATTCCATAACAAATCAGCCATTTCCAGCTACAATAGTCATTTACAACATTAACAATGTCTACACTTTATTTCTGATGAATTTGATGTTATTTTAATGGACAAACAATTTGCTTTTCTTTCAAATACAAGGACATTTCTAAGTGACCCCAAACTTTTGAACGGTAGTGTATATATATTTCCTACAATAGAGGAAAATGTATAGTTTTATAGCTCATTTCATTCTATTCTACACATTTTGCCATGAGGCTTAGAGAAATTTTATAGCTAATTGAAGCAACAAGCTAATTGAAGCAACAACGAAAAAAATAGGTGTGTTGATTGTGATAAAGGCACTGGATTATGAGCTGTCTGGTGTGCTAAATGAACAAATGAAATAAACCGTGACATGGTGTATATATAGCCATAGAAGCACAGTGACATTATGCCTCAATGCAGTCATATTCGTGGCTTATTGGGGGTGTGGCTTGCAGTTAGTTATTTTTGGCAACCCACCCCGTGAGTGAATGTCATTCCAGTGAATCTGTTTTTATATTTCATCAAATCTGACTAAACCAGTGTTTGCTATGAATTTTATCTTATGGTGTTTGCAAGTTTCGGTAAAAAGACAAATAATGTCCCGTTTGGAAACCAGACAAGTAAAGAGCATTTTTGCTCAATCTCATTGGGTGGGTGTGGCTCCCCTGCGCCTACTCCGCTAGTACAAATCCCCCAGAAGACACCAGAATTGACTGCATGAGCATTGTGCAATTTAGCCTACTATGCAAAAGTTGATTCCTTTCATGATAAGTGAAGCAGCAATTACTTTCTTTGTGAGATAAAGTCAAGACAATACGTACTACTTGAAATGAAAAGACTCCAATTAATTCAAGCAGAAGCCAGATTGAACATTATTGCCCACCCCCACCATATGGACCCGTGACAGATTTTCAGTAATACAAGAGTTAATACTGTGAACAGCATGTGATCTGGAACAGTAGCAGCTCTGTGGTTGAGCTCGAGTCACTTCAGTTTGTCAGACTTGGCACTCACTGTACACTCAGACAAGGGGAAATTCTCAACGGCAAACCGCAAGAGTTCCTCATTACTGGCGCAGCAGATAGCCTACATGCAAAAACACAACCAAACTATGATTCGTAGTGCACATTCACAGAGGATGAAGCAGGGGACAATGTTTGACATCGACACATTATCAGTCTTCACACACCACAACTCATTCCTGTAATTGCCTGGTTAGGTTCGGTAAACGAGGATGTTGATGAGGTGAAACTAAGATTAAGGTTCAGATGAGTGGACTGGAGGGGTTTACCTGCTCAGACCCACATTACACAAGGTTTTAATCCTGGACTATAAAGTGCTTTTAATGAAGACTTGTCTCAACATGTTTTTTTGTTTAGGTTAAGTGTTAGTGTACTTGGCCTTTCTCTCAAAGTAACAGAATTATACTGTTATGAATACTTTGGGTACCCCCAGGTGGCATAAGGTATAGATGAATCGCACTCTGTTCTGCACTCTGTTCTGGGAAGCCTTCTCCAATTCGTTCCACCCCACGCAGGATCTTTTGTCTTCTTCTAGCTCTCGCCTCCAGGTGCTTCATGGCCGCCCTCTTTTCCGTTTCACATGTGGGGAAACGTATAATAAATAACAAAGGGTAACATTTATCAAACAAACAACTTTTAAAAGGGCAGTTCAAGTGACTATACTTCAGTTAGACATTGTATTTATTTTGTCAACACATCACAATATCTCCTCTAATCCCCCTGGTGCAGTGCACTGGCCAAGCGTAGAGAAAATAAGCAGGACAGCTCAATTTGCAGAAATGTTCCAATACTACATTCTGGTGCAGACAGACAGGAGACAGAGATTTCCTTCCAAACCTTGAACATTATAGAGGCGTCTACCATCATGCGACTGCTATGAGAAAAGGCACTGGCCAAATGTGTGTGTGTGGTTTCAAAAAGACCTGACAATTCTCCAATGAGTCAGTTTAAACTTATCTTCACTTAATATGTATGTAGTACGCACCTGATAACAATACTAAATATTGTTGTTCCTTGCAATCAAAATATTTAAAAACAGCATTGAAATGGGCACTGTAAGGCTAGCAGACATTCTGGGGGTAGAACGGGGCAAGTAAGGGCCATGTAAGAATCCTGAGAGGGCATCAGAAACTATGTAGCAAAATGTCCATAATATCTCGATGCAGAAGACAACTAGGAAAGCTGCTGTTACTGTCAATATTACTCGGCAAAGTGCAATCATTGGACAATACACTAGACGAGGTATAATCACGAATATCCTACCAACGGGACATCAACAACTGTAATATCCTATGCTTCACGGAATCGTGGCTGAATGACGACATGGATATTCACAGCGAGCGGGATACACGCTGCACCGGCAGGATAGAACAGCACACTCCGGTAAGACGAGGGGGGGCGGTCTGTCCATATTTGTAAACAACAACTGGTGCACCAAATCTAAGGAAGTCTCTAGATTTTGCTCGCCTGAAGTAGAGTATATTGTGATAAACTGCAGGCCACACTACTTGTTTAGAGAGTTCTCAGCTATACTTTTCGTGGCTGTTTATTTACCACCACAGACAGATGCTGGCACTAAGACCGCACTCAGTCAGCTGTATAAGGAAATAAGCAAACAGGAAACCACTCATCCAGAGGCAGCGCTCCTAGTGGTCGGAGACTTTAATGCAGGGGACCTGATCACCGACAACGACGAGACAGCCTATAGGGAGGAGGTCAGAGACCTGGCCAGGTGGTGCCAGAATAACAACCTATCCTTCACGTAACCAAGACTAAGGAGATGATTGTGGACTACAGGAAAAGGAGCACCGAGCACGTCCCCATTCTCATCGACGGGGCTGTAGTGGAGCAGGTTGGGCGCTTCAAATTCCTTGGTGTCCACATCACCAACAAACTAGATTGGTCCAAACACACCAAGACAGTCGTGAAGAGGGCACAACAAAGCCTATTCCCCCTCAGGGAACTAAAAAGATTTGGCATGGGTCCTGAGATCCTCAAAAGGTTCTACAGCTGCAACATCGAGAGCATCCTGACCGGTTGCATCACTGCCTGGTACGGCAATTGCTCGGCCTCCGACCGCAAGGCACTTCAGGGGGTAGTGCGTACGGCCCAGTACATCACTGGGGCAAAGCTGCCTGCCACCCAGGACCTCTACACCAGGCGGTGTCAGAGGAAGGCCCTAAATCAGAGGGGTTGGGTTAAACCGAAGTCCACCAAACATGCACAGTGTGATGACGAACGTGTGAGGTACAGAGACAGAGATTGCGTATGTGTGTAGCAGTGTACTAATTTATGCTGAGACGGGACGACCACCATGGCGTACAGGTCAATGGCACTGGCAGCAAGTCTCTTCAGCACAAACTGCGCATCTGTACCAACGACAAACAAACAGAGTCATACAATCAAACACCCTTCTGATTGACACAATCACACAACAACCATATTCACCACTGCAGTGGCTTACATACCACAGTATCACCATCCAAGCCACTGTCCTAGCAGCACCTATCCAGTCACGTGGACAGCGCTCTTAGTCACTCAACTAGGATCCTCCTGCCGTGTTTGAGGAGCGGCACTTCAACAAGGGCTCCCACCTGCTCACTGGCTCGAATCGTCCACATAACACAAAAATATCAACAGCAAACTGAGGAACACGTACAGTCAGGCACCAACACACTAATATACTCACCAGTTCTCCACTATGGGTTCCCTGTAGTGTCAGCCCTGTGCCCCAATCTGCCTTCAGACACATAGAGACAGGGAGAGAGAAGGATGGAGGAACAATGCATGATGTTTGTAATGTGTGTGTGTGTGTGTGTGTGTGTGTGTGTGTGTGTGTGTGTGTGTGTGTGTGTGTGTGTGTGTGTGTGTGTGTGTGTGTGTGTGTGTGTGTGTGTGTGTGTGTGTGAGAGAGAGAGAGACCAATCTCTTGGCCTGCTTGGTGAGTTCTCCAGCCAGAGTCTTCTGTAGGTGTTTTAGCTGGTTATCACCATTCTTTACACACACAAACACACACAATTCGTGTTCAATTTGTATAGCTAGATTCACATCTTAAGAGTAATGCTATAATGGTATGTACACAGAGTTCAAGTCAGAAAGGAAGAGAACAGCAAATAATATCAACACAGGTTATTGCACCTGATACAGTCCATACAGCTCACAGTACAGTAGGGGACTTTACATTCAGACAAATTTGATTTATTAAATCTTTGTTTCCTGGTATTCTACTTAGTAACCTTTGACTCTCTGTTAGCCGGAAACTGTTGAGAGCCATGAATTGCTCGAGGATGCCACTAGTTCCCTTGAAGATCCGGAAGATTCTGTGCTTAAGCAAACACACACGCACACGCACACGCACACACACACACACACACACACACACACACACACACACACACACACACACACACACACACACACACACACACACACACATGTCAACATTTCAAGTTGAGAAGGAGGTTGAATCTAAGCTAAGCTACTACTAATATTCTTACTGCGTGAAGCTCAATTTAACAACCTAGACACCTACATTTTAGCACAGCAAGGCTCGTCTCTTGCTGCTGTATCATCTTCATCGTTTATGAAGGCATTGGTTAACATTTTATTTTTTTTAAATTTTACCTTTATTTAACCAGGCAAGTCAGTTAAGAACATATTCTTATTTTCAATGACGGCCTGGGAACACTGCCTGTTCAGGGGCAGAACGACAGATTTGTACCTTGTCAGCTCGGGGGTTTGAACTCGCAACCTTCCGGTTACTAGTCCAACGCTCTAACCACTAGGCTACGCTGCCGCCCCATTAGGTCACGGTTTGTATTTATTTAACTAGGCAAGTAAATGAATAACAAGTTATTATTTACAATGATGGCCTACACTGGCCAAACCCAGACCATGCTGGGCCAATTGCATGCTGCCCTATGGGACTCCCAATCATGGCGGGTTGTGATACAGCTTGGATTCGAACCAGAGTGTCTGTAGTGATGCCTCAAGCACTGAGATGCAGTGCCTTTATACCGCTGCGCCACTCGTTTATGTTACTGTAGGCTACATTTACAAAATAACAATAATAATACGAAAATAATAATAAATATATATATATATTAAAAATAAACAAATTATAAAAATAAAAATCTAAACTTCAATTTATTTCATTTGTGGAGTGCCTTTATTACAATTATGAAAAAGAAAGCATGTGTTGGAACACGTAACAGCTTATTTTTATAACAAAAAAATACCACTACCATGGTCAAGACACATTGTCAAATTATGAAAAACATCAGCAGCCTAAACATCATTATAAGCGCCAAGTGGCCTTGATAAATAGTAAAACTCAGCACAAAAGCAACAATGGCATTATAATTAATGTAAGTGTCCATATGACAGCAGTCAAAAATAGTCAATTATTGTGAGCTGGTGCTTGTTTGCGTCTTCACGAAATGGCATCAGTCGGGTTTCATTTAGCTGTTATCCCTTCTAACAGTTGACACGTGTTGTAACTTTCACTTGCTTGACACACATTTGTTTGGTAGTGAGTAAATAGTCTCCGGTTCTCTCGTTATTGTGACCCAGTCGCCTTGTTTTTCTTCAGCAAGGTTGCAAGTGCTGTGCAGGTGACTTATTTTGCGCAGAGAGGAAGCTCCCATCTCACTTGTTCATGGTGCAAAGCCAGACCTGTTTTCTTTGCAAGCATTGTCATTGGCAGTGAAGTGAATAAATTGTCTACGGTGACATTTCTCCCCTTGCCAACATAAGACTACACATCATCACTACATTCTCCTACAATCGCTCAGCTGCTGCGGATATTTTTCCAGATATTGAAAGCCGTTAAGCATGTATATTTACGCACGCTCTCACTGTGTAGCATACTCCAAGTAGACCAGCTAACCCTGATAAGACTGCTTTTATTCGGTGGACTGATAATAGGGTACATAACATTTCATGATTTATATTAGTGAATCAATACAATAGAATGTCCAGCCCTGTTCTTCATTCACAGTTGGTTGTTGCATACAGTAAATTAGGCATCGTTTGCTTCTCCTCGCTCATCAACTCACCCCACCATCCTTTACTTAATTGATTTATTCTGTTGTTATGTGTGAAATTAGTTTCGATATAGTTTAGGGTCAGTTTCAGGGCAATTATTAGCTGGACACAGCACTTTCAACTGTCAGAAGGATCAGAACAGAACCTACTGTCAAGGAGGAGGGGAAACTGGGGGGAAAGCTATTTTTTAAAATGACATGCCCTCTTAAAACTAGTTCTAATTCCATTTCTGTGTGATATTAAGATTCTATCACTAACCGTGTGTTATACTGTATAGTCTTCTTTAGAAAAAGAAAAGGACAGAGGGTGAAATGACTTAAATAATGGCAATCCCCAAAACATGTAACCAAAACCCAGTATTCAAGCCTGTGTCACAAGATGTGATGTTTCTTATTGTTCACAGTCCTCTTTCTCTGACAAAGCGAGATTAAGTATAAGCTTCCTCAATTTGTGACAAGGAACAATAGTATTTGTGTCACTCAATTCAACCTTTTATAGATTTTGGGGTATTTCTTTTGGAAACCCCAATAGGTAGAAGTCAAAGCACAATGGTGGCAAGGAGAACTACTCTGGTACTGTGGCCATGATGTACTGTCACAGAGGACAGTTCATCGCACACGCAACACACACACCCTCTAAATTTGCATTGGCTAGCAACTAACACTGTTGTGGTCCATGCAGTCCAGATTGACACTGCCATCCGTAAGATCTTCTGCCTCTGTACATTATCAACCCTATCCATTGGACAATGTCTGCCATCTTGTTTCTCTGTGTTTGTCTGTGATCTTCCTCATTATGTGGAAGTCTAGCTGTCAACAGGGGAAGTGGAAATGGCTGTGTCAGAGTTAACATTTAGGGGGACAATTTACTGGAAAGCCTTCTTTAGAAATGAATGATCCTGTGGTGTGTGTGCATGTTGACACTTTCTCTCTCTATTTAACAGTAAGTAGTGTGGACAGTTACTGATAAGTGAATTCAGTTCATGGGAGGCATTGGGCTTCATGAAGGTGCGATGTCTTGCCAATTCTGAGCTCACTCATATGTTATATGTGTGGTTAACCCTAGAACCGCTAAAGCAGTCATTTTGACACAATTTGTATTTTTTTTATTTATTGGGGGCATTTCATCAGTGCATTTAGCAACAGAGGAAGCAAAGGCAGACTCGAGACCTTAACCAAGTGCTTTGTGTTGGGGTGAGCTGTAACCACCGCCCATGGGCTGTGAGCTGAAGGATTGCCTCTCAAACAGACAAACAACCACGATTCCCATCTAGAACGAGGGCTAGAAGTAGCAAAACAACCAAATTATTGAAAAAGACCCACCACAAAATACACTTTCACTACAACGTCTTTGTTTATGGTAAATAGAGTGCTTGCTTAATTGCATATCATTTTTACAGTTGTACTGTTCGTTAGTAACATGATTATCTGCTGTTTTTCGCCACATTTTCACAGCTCCTGCAAATAAATAATCTGTAAATAATGAAATAATGAATACATACATGTAATCACTCTGCACCCTAAAGCTTCCACAGGATATGGCACTGTAGAAACCAGTGCCAACCTGTACAATGTATGGTGGGGAAATTCCATCCCACCCACTACAAAGGAAACAAGAGTGACAAAAGACTGGATGGAGGCAGCAGACTGAAGAGAAGATACTCAAATATTAGTTAGTTTACCAACAAAGTGAGAGACTGAAAGGAAATGAAAGAGAAAGCATTTCTGCTGAATGGATGCTAAGTCAAATTCTACCAATTGACAAAATATCATGTCACAATATTTTTCACAGTTTGACAGGTATTTTACGTTTTAATAAAATATGCTTTATGAGTAGATAATGACCCTAGAGTGGAAACAGAAATTAAAAGTTATTTCAATTGGTCTTTCTCCATTCTGAATGTTTTATATTGTTCAATCCAACTTCAAACAAAAATTATTTTCAGCATTTTCATCCATTTCTGCATTTTTGTTATAATTTACAGACTGTGCCCCACAGAGCTGCATAATACGGTCCAAAAATCTATGCCTATATAAATGGTGAAGTGTTGGAATCATGGAAACAAAATGATTCATCTCATTCTATAGTTGGAATATGGTGGGCAGCACCTTCAATACATTGTTTGACATGACAATAAATTAATAAACCAGGGAGGAATTCTTGACAGGGTAGGAAGCAAAGTGTTGGTCAGTGTTTCCAGGGGACACTAATCTGATGTTACATCACATGTTTTCTGACCACTTGTAGCTATCTAGCTAACATATTCATGATTCACCTATTAGACTCTTATGTAGGCCTACACCAGCACTGGTACCAGGCTGTATAGAGCCCCACAATGGAGACGTCATAGTACCCATAAAACCTAGCAGTGAAACAGGGAAATGGTTCCAATCGTTTTTCCACCTTTCATTCAAATAAGGGCTGTGTTTTGAGAAAACTTACCCTGGTGTGACATTTTGATAACCATGTAAAAGGTGACTTTTATCAATATATTCAACTCCATTTACTCTCAGATTTGAAAATACTAATTAGCATCAAAGTAGACATCATGAAGACTACACATCCCTGCAAGCTCCTTGCACGTCATCTCTAGCTGACACCTTTGCTCACAATTATTGTGTCAATTTAAAACCTGCACAAGACAGTTCAAATGTTAATTACAAATGTTGCTAACATTAGATAGCTAATCCAGAGATGCGTACCTTTGCCTCGATTTGACAGTCTTGTCCAGATCATCATGGCATTTGTAGTTCTTTATGACAGTGACATTAGCAGCTAAATAGCATTTAATTTTGGGTGGATAAATACAGGTGAATATGTTGATTAAAAGTCACCTTGTTCTAGAGAAATTTACACGGTTACCGAAATGTCACGCCAGGATAAGCCTCCATGAAAAACAGCCCTTATTTTAAGTATTTATAACATCTATGGGAAAAATGACTGGAACCATTTCCTTGTTTGATTGCGATGTTTTATGGTTATTATGACTTATACTGTGGTGTTCTATTAACTAGCTAAGTTTGCTCTGACTTAGTACATTTAGCAAGCTAGCTAGCCTGTTATCTAGCGATTAGCATTTGCGGCTAACACAATTTATTTTAGCTAGAACTAGCTAACTAGCTATTTTTTGCTAAGAAAAGAAAAACTAGCTGACAGTAGTTTGCAGACAGTACAATACACAAACTAAAAGTGTAATTATAGAATGCTTGTAGAAAGCAGCATCGTTCTCACAAACATCTTTCTGCATTTGACCATGGAGACAGCAGAATGAATGGCAAGAAAGCACTCTTAACTCCGTGGTTGAGCAACTGCTCTCTCCTTGAGTGACATGGCTTGGTGTGCAAAGCAGCATTCAGCAGGAGGAGAGGGAGAAAGACAACTCAAGTAAACCGTAACGTTGGACATTACACGCTCCAGAATTGCATATTACATTTAACAAAACAAACAATGCTGTCATAGAAGGTAAAGTAAAAATCAAAACCGGTTCCTGTATCAATACTAAAATAGTAAAATAAGGTAAATGCCCAGACCCACATGGGTGGGTTCCAATCTTAAACCATAAGACCTAAAAGAAAGGTGGGGGAGTCACATGTTCATATTATTTGCTCTACACTAGGCCAATGTGTAGAAACTAGTGGTCAACCTAGTGAGCACAAGTGTAAAATCAGGGGTGGGTTGGTGGGTGGTTGAACTCAAGGCAATACTCATTATTACTGATAACTTACAGCCTTGGTGATGCCTCCCTTCATGGTGCTGAAGAGGGCAGTGGCCCAACCATCTATCCCATCCCTCGCTACCTGTATGCCCCACCCATCTAACTATTTACTGTGTCATTCCTCCAAAGCTCCTTCCCCCACGAAGGCAATGATCTTGTCCTTCATCTCTCCCGCCTTTTCATCTTTCACCGGGGTCTTGGCGAATACTGTGAAGATCTCAGCCTGGCCCCCATTGTTACGAGGGACAGTAAGATAGGCAAAATGTAAACCATTGATGCCCGGGATCACTGAATGGGAATGCATAATGAACAACCTAGACTAGTGTGATACAGATCTTGCCTCCAATGACCGTAAATTACTCTCCGTAGGGCAAGCGCACTGCTATTGTCTTAATAGAAGTGGCGTCAGAACCACTGGCCGGCTCAGTCAGACTGAACGCTGCTATCTCCCCCCCCCCCCACACACAAGGAGGAAAGTACAACATCTATCAGACACACACACAGGCCCTATTTGATCCACAACACCATACATAGGTTAAGCCAGTCTGAAGAATAGTAGTTGAACGAAATTAATTAAGCATTCACACCAGTCTTTCTCCCCCAAAATAATTCTAGCTCCAGCTGTCATGAAAGAGAAGTAGATACTCACTCACTGTTGGTGGTTTCCACTGTTTATTTAATGCCACGTTTCAACCTATAGGGATATAGGTAGGGATATCCTTGTCTCATCGCGCACCAGCGACTCCTGTGGCGGGCCGGGCGCAGTGCATGCTAACCAGGTTGCCAGGTGCACGGTGTTTCCTCCGACACATTGGTGCTGCTGGCTTCCGGGTTGGATGCGCGCTGTGTTAAAGAAGCAGTGCAACTTGGTTGGGTTGTGTTTCAGAGGACGCATGACTTTCGACCTTCGTCTCTCCCGAGTTTTAGCGATGAGACAAGATGTTAATTGCTAATGTTTGGATACCATGAAATTGGGGAGAAAAGGGGGTAAAAAATAAGAAAAAATCTTCCAAGAATGTGCTTTATGTTCTGGTCTCATGAGGATTTTGGAGTCATTGAAAGGGTTGTAATCTACATTTCATGGCAGCGAAACGCCAGTAAGTAGCTGCTCCATTCTCCTTGCACCACTTTGCTGCTGTCATTGCAATAACTTGATGAACTTCCAAATGGTGACGTGGGTAGTGCCAAGAGTTACCAAACATGTTCGATGCCAGCCCTCCTCTCCGTTGTTGGTCTTCGCCAAGCCTTGCAGGACAGCATCGTAGCATTTTCAGAATTCTGAAAATAAAAAAAGAGATAGAAGCAGATTAGCAACCATGTAATTGGCCTTTGGCATGCTGTCATCAATAATAAGAATAATAAAGCCATTAGTGTTAATTTGAAGGAGTGTCCACATACCTTTGTACATATAGTCGTGGCCAAAAGTTTTAAGAATGACACAAATATTAATTTCCACAAAGTTTGCTGCTTCATTGTCTTTAGATATTTTTGTCAGATGTTACTGTGGAATGCTGAAGTATAATTACAAGCATTTCATAAATGTCAAAGACTTTTATTGACAATTACATGAAGTTGATGCAAAGAATCAATATTTGCAGTGTTGACCCTTCTTTTTTAAGACCTCTGCAATCCACTCTGGCATACAGAAAAGAGGTCCATACAGAAATGGTTTGCCAAGATCGGTGTTGAAGAACTTGACTGGCCTGCACAGAGCCCTGACCTCAACCCCATCAAGCACCTCTGGGATGAATTGGAACCAGTGAAGGCTGGTGACTTGAAAAATTGAGGAGGATGGCAGACCGACGGTATAGGCGCGGAACGCACAGAAATGACTAAGCATATTTCAAAACTCGTCAAAGACTAATTATTTTAACCTAAAGCATTTAATAAAGACATTTATAGTATAATATTATGAGGAATAGGAATGAGAGGGCTACTTGCACTGTGTTGGAAAGGGATCACAGCAGTGATTGAATGAGAGTATGAGGCGTGAATTCAGGTGTTCAGAGACTTGACCACTGCAGGACAGTATTTGACTGGGAAGACAAAATACTATAACACAACACACTACACCGTTTTACAAAAGAGCTAAGAATGAGTTAGTCCAAGCAAGGAGTAAAATCATTGATGTGTAATAATGTGATTGTGTTTGTGTATGTGATTGACTCTACATACAGTAATGAGAAAAATTTGATAGGAGTACTCACAGTGCTTGGAGGGGAAACTTGCAATGTGCCAGTGGATGAGCAGGCACACGAGATGAGGCTTCAGTTCATGTCAGGAGAAAGTTGACAATGGTAGTGGAGTGGATTAGTCATCACCTCTTAAATCAGGGAACACGAGGGGACTTAGCTATAAAAAATGTAAAACATTCATTTTTAAAATTATTATTTTTTATTTCACCACCTTTATTTAACCAGGTAGGCTAGTTGAGAACAAGTTCTCATCTACAACTGTGACCTGGCCAAGATAAAGCAAAGCAGTGCGACAAACAACAACAGAGTTTCACATGGAATAAACAAACATACAGTCAATAATACAATAGAGAAAGTCTGAGGTAGTTGGATGGGATATTTACAGATTGGCTATGTACAGGTGCAGTGATCTGTGAGCTGCTCTGACAACTGGTGCTTAAAGATAGTGCGGGAGATAGGAGTCTCCAGCTTCAGTGATTTTTGCAGTTCGTTCCAGTCATTGGCAGCAGAGAACTGGAAGGAAAGGCTGCCGAAGGAGGGATTGGCTTTGGGGGTGATCAGTGAAATATACCTGTTGGAGAGCTTGCTCCAGGTGCGTGCTGCTCTGGTGACCAGTGAGCTGAGATAAAGTGAGGCTTTACCTAGCAACGACTGATAGATGACCTGGCGACAAATATGAAGCGAGGGCCAGCATGAGGGAAGGATGCTTTGTTGCGAAATAGGAAGCCGATTCTAGATTTCATTTTGGATTGGAGATGCTTAATGTGAGTCTGGAAGAAGAGTTTACAGTCTAACCAGACATCTAGGTATTTGTAGTTGTCCACATATTCTAAGTCAGAACCGTCCAAAGTAGTGACGCTGGACTCTGGATTCTGTGGAGAAACCGTACCCATTACATGAGGAAAACTGTTGTAATGAACACTTATGAGTATGGTGGGCTGAATTTTCTGGACATTACTACCTTAAATAATACTTTTAAGATCAATTGGATAAAACAATTCCTAAGAAGACCCACTATTATGTGGAATTTTATTCCTCATGTCTTCTCTACTTTTGGTGGCCTTAACTTCATGTTGGTTTGCAATTAAAATATTGACAAAGTTCCAGTGAGACTTTGCTTTTCATCAGCAGGTTTTCTTGTCATGGTCCTTAATTTACAAGCATCATTTTTCTCCACACAGATATTATATATGGACTAATCGGGATATATTGTATAAAAATACTCATTTGTTTTTAGAATATTGGTTCCGAAATATTATCCTATTGGTGAGCCAACTTGTAAATTAAGAGTTTTTTAAAACTTGGTTATAAGGAATTCTTATCACTTTACAAGGTCTGTCGTGGAAAATTGCAAGATTATGTTATAAAGCTTGTAAAATTATATTATAATCTTTGTATTACATTATAATAGTTGTTACATTCAACAGAATAGAGTATTGTGTGTGTGTTCGACTGAGGATAAGCCTCTATGAGATAGCACTGACAGAGGAGATTTAGGATGTATTTGGGTAATAAAGCCTAAAGAGCATTCCAGATTGTAAAGGTAATGTTTTTGTGCTATACTGTACCAGGGTGAGACGGGTTCCAGTTGGAGTAGGAGGGGGCCAGACACTGGTCTTTACAATGAGAACTATTGACACATCAGTAACTGTCTGCTATGTTTTATAGATATCTTTCATACAAATCTTAACCTTTGTGAACTGTTCCTAAGATCTGTGGTTCATCATGTAAGTTGAGAGGGGTGTATCTTGGCTATAAAAGATCTTTGTACTTTTCTATGGTTCATTAGAAATGGCGCATCATTGAAAGTGAAAAAGGCTATTTCAAAACTGTTTTTAAAAAGATGTAGTTTAAGTGTAACTCTGACTGGTGTGTGAAGTTTAACTCTCTTCTCATTTGGTAAAGCAGAAAAGGGCCACCACAGGTCCCTGTAACACCTAAAGATTTTGCAATTGTTTCAGATGCCATTCCCTCAGGTGTTGCTTTGTTATTCAGGGACGTGTCAAGACCTGACCCTCAGAGCCTACCTTCCATTAACCCTGTTAACGCATCGGTAGGGAAGATTTGTTTCTCTTTTGGTCCATTCAACAACAGAGTGATACTTGTTTCAGTAGGAGGTTGTATGTAATGCCTTATGTAATGCCTTATTGGCATGGTTTGATTGATAATATCTTTTGGGAAAAAGTTTGGATGTTGCCACACACATACCTACTTATTAACAAAATTAAGGAATTTTCCTTTAAAATTGTTCATAAATATTATCCTGCCAACCACTTTGTGAAGAAGTTTAAGGAAAACACAAACTCAAATTGTACCTTTTGTAATGACCACCCAGAAACAGTGTTGCATCTTTTTTTGGCATTGTATTCATGCAAGGAAACTATGGCAAGACATTAGTAGATTTATAATTGAACACATTTATGAAGATTTTACACTATTGTGGAGAGATGCACTGCTTGGATTCTTTACCTACGATCGAAAAAAGATGAAACAATTGTAATTAATTTCATTATTCTTTTTACAAACAAACACCACATTTTCTTACCTTACAAAAACAAATTGAACTATATTTTAAGACAAAGAAATACTCTAGTAACAAAAAAGCTGTTATAGTTATAAGTGTATGTATGTCCCTTAGCCCAATTGTCCTTTGTATATTATTTATATATACTTGTGTTCCCACATGTACTTCCTGTACTGATTAGATTTTTTTTAAGTATGAGTATTAAAACACAGCTCTTGTAACAAAAAAATAATAATACATGAATCAATACTATTGGTTCCCCTTTACATCTGTATGAACATTTCACAACCCCTGGACCAATAAAATGTGTTCAAAATAGCTTTTCATTGGCTCTATTGGCTGGCGAAATTGTCCGTCAAACGCATATCTTCACTCCTGATGATATTTTTGTTTGTGGGTTTATTTTTGTGGGTATTAAGCAAGACGCAATCAGAAGTAAGTATTTCTCAGATTTAATTCTGCTGTTGAAATTGTGTTTTGAGGGCGAGTGCTAATCAAATGGCTAGGTAGCTAACCCGCTATTTTAGGCTAATCCAGAATCTGACAGATAATGATTAATCTCCTGTTTATAGCTCCCCATATTATCTCTGCTTCTTGGCTAACTTGTCATTGGCATAAAGAGTGAACAGATTAATCAGATGTTGCAATAGTTTAAGTAGCTTTCACATTAGATTTCTACTAGATAAAGTCGCTAAATTAGCTAGCTGCAGTGTCAACCATGTAGTTAGCTAATGTTAGTTAGCTGAACCAGTCAGTCCAGTGCAGCATCATCCCACTCCAGGAAAATACCCTTCAAACTGGAAAGGAGAGGTTTGGAAGAGAAGGATGGAGGGTAAATCCTACCGTGGCAGGAAAAAGATGGAGTTGACTATGGCAATTGATATCTGTACTGGTTGATTATTTATTACTTACGTGGGTGATTCTCATGAAACCATGTCTGTGATGAATTCAGCTATATATGCTTAGTTTTTGTCTCTAACTTGTTTTGGGCACCAATATTATTTTTTGTGTTTACTCAGTCTCATTACCGTAACACGTCCAGGTCAATTTTGCAGGACTTTACATGCATTTCATTTATAAAGTGTAAAGTGTTACATATTCAAAGACAGTTATCATTTCTGGGTATTCACATTATAAACAAGTCTTATTTCAGACAGAAAAACGTGTGTCCAAGCACTTGTTTCTCATTATCGTTGTGTTTTTTTTTACAGTTCCTGTAAAAAGTACAGTTCCTGTAAAAAAATGTAAAATAAATGTAATATTTTTTTTTACCCATAATAGATCACTAAGAGAAGATCAAAGATGGCTACAAGGTAAGTGAGTCTTTTCTCTTTTATTATGTTTTAATTTGATAATTGTCCTCTTACACACCATTTACCCATTTTAGATTAACATAACTGTGTAATATTTATGTTTGAAAATAATTATTGAAACTATTTACAGTATAATAGATTAGAAAGAGCATGAATTGATGATGTAAGTTTGCTAGCTGAGTCATAACAGCTTGGTTAGCTAAAATTGCTATTGGCCTTCTCATTACCGTAATGCTCATTTATCAATACCATATGGTTAATTCAAAGTTCAGTTACGGTAATGATAGAAGCGGTTTCTGATGCATGTACAATGTAACTCCATCATACTATGTGCGCAACAGATACACTGCTAACCAAACAACAGTTCAAGATGCATGCACACTTGAATTAAAGGGCAACCGCACTGCAATTATTTACTTTTTTCAGGTTTTTCCCAGACCTAAAAAAAAAGATGGGGTTTAAGCATGGTTAGCACATCCAATTTTGTTGTTATTTTATTAGAAGTGTGATTTTGAGAGCAAAAACCTAAAGAAAAAAATCTGAACAATCACAATCCCTGCGTGACCCTTTCGCGTCCCACCACTGCTAAAAAAAAGTAACATTTATGATTTTTCAAAGGCACATTACAATTAAAAATCCAAAGTTTATCTGTTGTTTTTAGAACACCAAAAGTGGTGCTCTTTCAACAGATGTCCCCATCCTAGACCATATGTTTTGTAAATCCAGCTCAGCTATAACAATGCAAACAATTCAAAATTAATGAAAAATCATTTCCAGACTTGTGGTGTTTATCTTTTCCACTGACCACTAAACTTATTGGTGTTCTATTAGATTGTAATCTGTCATGGTCCAAGAATATTGATTCTATTGTTGTAAAGATGGGAGCGGTTTGTCTGTGATAACGAGACGGTCTGCTTTTTTTAACATCACATGCAAGTCCTGCAAGCTCTGGTTGTCACATCTTGACTATTGCCCAGTTGTATGGTTAAGTGCGACAAAAAAGGACCTAGAAAAGCTGCAGCTGGCCCAGAACAGAGCAGCACGTCTGCCCCTCAAAAGTCAATAACATGCAAGTCAGTCTCTCCTGGTTCAGAATGAAGGAGAGATTGACTGCATCCCTGATGGTCTTTGTAAGATGTGCTGAAAGTACCAAATTGTCTGTTTGGCCAGTTAACACATAGCTAAAAACCTATACCTACCCCACAATACATGTAACTAGGGGGTCTCGTCACAGTCCCCAAGTCCAGAACAGAGGCTGGGAGACGCACACCACTGTATAGAGAAACGACTACATGGAATTATCTTCCACCTCAGGTAACTTAGGCAATCAAAATCCGGTTTAAAAACAGATAAAACAAACCCTCAAGGAACAATGCGGACAGAGAGACACACATAAACCCAGACTTTCTTATAATTATACATGTTTTTATTTTCTCCTTTTCACAAGATGAATACAAACCCCACGCCAGCTGTATGTCTCAACGCCAACAGGAAAAGATAAGCACCAAATAAGACCTGGAAATTATATGGTGTTGATCTTTTTCATTCATTTTTGGGGTTTTGCATATACAGTGCCTTGCGAAAGTATTCGGCCACCTTGAACTTTGCGACCTTTTGACACATTTCAGGCTTCAAACATAAAGATATAAAACTGTATTTTTTTTTGTGAAGAATTAACAACAAGTGGGACACAATCATGAAGTGGAACGACATTTATTGGATATTTCAAACTTTTTTAACAAATCAAAAACTGAAAAATTGGGCGTGCAAAATTATTCAGCCCCCTTAAGTTAATACTTTGTAGCGCCACCTTTTGCTGCGATTACAGCTGTAAGTCGCTTGGGGTATGTCTCTATCAGTTTTGCACACCGAGAGACTGACATTTTTTCCCATTCCTCCTTGCAAAACAGCTCGAGCTCAGTGAGGTTGGATGGAGAGCATTTGTGAACAGCAGTTTTCAGTTCATTCCACAGATTCTCGATTGGATTCAGGTCTGGACTTTGACTTGGCCATTCTAACACCATATGTTTATTTTTGAACCATTCCATTGTAGATTTTGCTTTATGTTTTGGATCATTGTCTTGTTGGAAGACAAATCTCCGTCCCAGTCTCAGGTCTTTTGCAGACTCCATCAGGTTTTCCAGAATGGTCCTGTGTTTGGCTCCATCCATCTTCCCATCAATTTTAACCATCTTCCCTGTCCCTGCTGAAGAAAAGCAGGCCCAAACCATGATGCTGCCACCACCATGTTTGACAGTGGGGATGGTGTGTTCAGGGTGATGAGCTGTGTTGCTTTTACGCCAAACATAACGTTTTGCATTGTTGACAAAAAGTTCAATTTTGGTTTCATCTGACCAGAGCACCTTCTTCCACATGTTTGGTGTGTCTCCCAGGTGGCTTGTGGCAAACTTTAAACGACACTTTTTATGGATATCTTTAAGAAATGGCTTTCTTCTTGCCACTCTTCCATAAAGGCCATATTTGTGCAATATACGACTGATTGTTGTCCTATGGACAGAGTCTCCCACCTCAGCTGTAGATCTCTGCAGTTTATCCAGAGTGATCATGGGCCTCTTGGCTGCATCTCTGATCAGTCTTCTCCTTGTATGAGCTGAAAGTTTAGATGGACGGCCAGGTCTTGGTAGATTTGCAGTGGTCTGATACTCCTTCCATTTCAATATTATCGCTTGCACAGTGCTCCTTGGGATGTTTAAAGCTTGGGAAATATTTTTGTATCAAAATCCGGCTTTAAACTTCTTCACAACAGTATCTCGGACCTGCCTGGTGTGTTCCTTGTTCTTCATGATGCTCTCTACGCTTTTAACGGACCTCTGAGACTATCACAGTGCAGGTGCATTTATACGGAGACTTGATTACACACAGGTGGATTGTATTTATCATCATTAGTCATTTAGGTCAACATTGGATCATTCAGAGATCCTCACTGAACTTCTGGAGAGAGTTTGCTGCACTGAAAGTAAAGGGGCTGAATAATTTTGCACACCCAATTTTTCAGTTTTTGATTTGTTAAAAAAGTTTGAAATATCCAATAAATGTCGTTCCACTTCATGATTGTGTCCCACTTGTTGTTGATTCTTCACAAAAAAATACAGTTTTATATCTTTATGTTTGAAGCCTGAAATGTGGCAAAAGGTCGCAAAGTTCAAGGGGGCCGAATACTTTCGCAAGGCACTGTAGGTGTGTCTACACAATAAATGGCCTGGGATGTGGATTTAAATTGATAGTTAAATAAACCAATATGTCATTTTATTTAACCCTCATTGTGCCAGTTAAATTGACTGAAGTCATTCTCATTTATAGCAATGACCTGGGGAATAATTACAGGGGAGAGGGGGGATGAATGAGCCAAATGGAAGCTGGGGATGATTAGGTCGCCAGATTGGGAATTTAGTCAGAACACCCTTACTCTTAAGTGCCATGGGATCTTTAGTGATCACAGAGTCAGGACACCCATTTAACATCCCATCTGAAAGACAGCACCCTACACAAAGCAATGCCCCAGGGCATTGGGATATATATTTTTTTAGACAAGATGAAAGAGTGCATCCTACTGGCCCTCCGACACCACTTCCAACAGTATCTGGTCTCCAGAGACCGACCAGGACCAACCCTGCTTAGCTTCCGAGGCAAGCCAGCAGTGGGGTACAGGGTAGTATTCTGCTTGCTTCCTTACCCTGTAAGCAGTCTATTAACAAGAGAACACAGCAATCCTTGCTTGGGTTTTGTTTACCTGGTCACAGTCTCCATCTTTTTAACATTGATAGCACAAAACCAATTTAACTGAATATCTGTGATATTAGCATATTTCACATTTCATGTCCAAATCATCTTAAACTAACTTTATTGAGCTAGACAATCAATTTTTGGCACTGGGATGATTTGGACATGGAATGTGAAAATGCTTATAAAAATCGAGGATATCCACTTGCAGTGGTTTTGTGCTATAAACCAAAGCATGGACTGCTGTCTTGCCTTGTCCATTGACTGCTTACAGGGTAAGGAATCCAATGTACGTTGGTAATTTTGGTGATCTATCCCTTTAAGTCTACTTTTGAGACATAAGACTACTTTTGAGGTGTGCAAACGTGCCAAACGTTACATTTTTTGAGTGTAATGCCCCTTTTAGTGGATGTGCAATAATCTAGAACAGAATCTGATTAATCTAAACTTCTTGTTATCTTGGCAGAAAAGAAAGAAGGCTGCATCAAAAGCTAGGGTGGAGAAGCACAGAAATCCAGAGCTGCTTGAGCAGCACTGAAGAAAGGAAAGAGAGAGGTATAGAGAGAGGAAGAATTGCAGTCATGAGTGGTTTCAGAGCTGGAGTGCTGATCTATGATCGATTGCGGAGCTCCCACTCCGGACACTCTTAAGCAGTGCAGTTAGGGTCCTCGGGGGAATCTTGGGGGGAAAACTTATTTCTGTGCCTGAAAAAGAACACACAAAAAATAAGCCCAAAATGCACCACCAAAATGAGTAAAATCACATTTCATATATCTCTTTTCCACTCAATCAATCTAAACACATTTACATTTGAATCATATAGCGGTCACTCCTATCCAGAGTGACTTGGTGTTAGTGCATTCATCTTACGATAGCTACAGTAGGTGGGACAACCACATATCTCAGTCATAGCTACTTTATTGAGAAAAAATGTACTTACTATCAGCAGTCAGTGCTAGCAGAGTGCTAGCTGAGGGGGAAAAAGTCAAGTGCGAGTTCACAAAAGGCAAGTGAGTTAGTATTAAAAATATACACTGCACAAAAAAATAAAGGGTACACTAAAATAACACATCCTAGATCTGAATGAATGAAATATTCTTATTAAATACTTTTTTCTTTACATAGTTGAATGTGCTGACAAGAAAATCCCGCAAAAATTATCAATGGAAATCAAATTTATCAACCCATGGAGGTCTGGATTTGGAGTCGCACTCAAAATTAAAGTGGAAAACCACACTACAGGCTGATCCAACTTTGATGTAATGTCCTTAAAACAAGTCCAAATGAGGCTCAGTAGTGTGTGTGGCCTCCACGTGCCTGTATGACCTCCCTACAACACCTGGGCATGCTCCTGATGAGGTGGTGGATGGTCTCCTGAGGGATCTCCTCCCAGACCTGGACTAAAGCATCCGCCAACTCCTGGACAGTCTGTGGTGCAACGTGGCGTTGGTGGATGGAGCGAGACATGATGTCCTCGATGTGCTCAATTGGATTCAGGTCTGGGGAACGGGCGGGCCAGTCCATAGCGTCAATGCTTTCCTCTTGCAGGAACTGCTGACACACTCCAGCCACATGAGTTCTAGCATTGTCTTGCATTAGGAGGAACCCAGGGCCAACCGCACCAGCATATGGTCTCACAAGGGGTCTGAGGATCTCATCTCGGTACCTAATGGCAGTCAGGCTAACTCTGGCGAGCACATGGAGGGCTGTGCGGCCCCCCAAAGAAATGCCAACCCACACCATGACCGACCCACCGCCAAACAGGTCATGCTGGAGGATGTTGCAGGCAGCAGAACGTTCTCCACGGCGTCTCCAGACCCTGTCACGTGCTCAGTGTGAACCTGCTTTCATCTGTGAAGAGCACAGGGCGCCAGTGGCGAATTTGCCACGCTTGTTGTTCTCTGGCAAATGCCAAACATCCTGCACAGTGTTGGGCTGTAAGCGCAACCCCCACCTGTGGACGTCGGTCCCTCATACCACCCTCATGGAGTCTGTTTCTGACCGTTTGAGCAGACATTCACATTTGTGGTCTGCTGGAGGTCATTTTGCAGGTCTCTGGCAGTGCTCATCGTGCTCCTCCTTGCACAAATGCGGAGGTAGCGGTCCTGCTCCTGGGTTGTTGCCCTCCTACGGCCTCCTCCACGCCTTCTGATGTACTGGCCTGTCTCATGGTAGCGCCTCCATGCTCTGGACACTACGCTGACAGACACAGCAAACCTTCTTGCCACAGCTCGCATTGATGTTCCATGCTGGATGAGCTGCACTACCTGAGCCACTTGTGTGGGTTGTTGACTCCGTCTCATGCTACCACTAGAATGAAAGCACCGCCAGCATTCAAAAGTGACCAAAACATCAGCCAGGAAGCATAGGAACTGAGAAGTGGTCTGTGGTCACCACCTGCAAAACCACTCCTTTTTTGGGGGTGTCTTGCTAATTGCCTATAATTTCAACCTGTTGTCTATTCCATTTGCACAACAGCATGTGAAATTTATTGTCAATCAGTGTTGCTTCCTAAGTGGACAGTTTGAGTTCACAGAGGTGTGATTGACTTGGAGTTACATAGGTGTTGTTAAAGTGTTCCCTTTATTTTTTTGAGCAGTGTATATTTTTGGGGGGCGCTGTGGGATTATTTAAGATACTATTTGAAGATGTAGCATTCCAGATATTTTTAAAAGATGGGCAGGGACTCTATTAAGACGACATATACTATTATACAGACTGTGTCTTCTATTTTATTTGATAACGGGAACATGGTGGTATGGTAACACAATCGGGAACACAATTACATCACTGTCTGTGTTCTGAAAGAGGGAGAGAATGTAGAGAAAGAGGAGAAAGTACCATAGATTTCCTCTTCGCTCCAGTCGCTGCCTCCCTCCCCACACCATTTCGTATAGACTGCTTTAAGCTTGACTCTGTACTGGCATCTCTGGTCATATGAAACCTTCCCTGGTACATGTTCCAATTGTATTTCCTTACCCTGGAAGAAACATACACAGAACCATGAGTGGAACTGAAAGTGTACTATTTGACTGACACACCCATGCACGCACACACACAAGCACACACAGCAGATGTCCAAAGCCCTTTATTCTAACACATTCAGTAGGTCTGTAAAAACAATGCAAATACTGTCCAGTGACTAAAGCTCTATTTTTATTGGTGTAATTCGCATACGTGACCGGTGTTATGTTGACAATAGCAGAACGCCCAACCCCTCATCTGACACATATTCTGTCTGCAGCCAGCTAATCTTTAGGCCTCATTATCTGTGTATTTGTTTATGGATCATTAAGTATTATTGCAAAACACAGGTTCTGAAAAGTTCCCTGTTGCAAAATAGATTTTTATCTCCGTGAGACTAACCTGTATAAAAATGACACGACTGAGTGGCGTGCAGTGCCTTTGGAAAGTATTCAGACCCCTGGACTTTTTATACATTTTGTTACGTTACAGCCTTATTCTAAAATTGATTAAATTGTTTTATTTCCCCTCATCAATCTACACACAATACCCTATAATGACAAAGAAAAAAAATAGGTTTAGAAATGTTTGCTAATTCATATAAAAAAAAACCAAGATGAAATTTCATACAGGAAATGGTCCAGATTGTGAATGCCCTGTGTTCCAATGTCTCCTTATATGGCTGTGAATGCACCAGGAATGAGCCTGCACTTTCTGTTGTTTCCCCAAGGTGTCTGCAGCATTGTGACGTATTTGTAGGCATATCATTGGAAGATTGACCATAAGAGACTACATTTACCAGGTGTCCGCCCGGTGTCCTCCGTCAAAATTATTGAGTAATCTCCAGGTCCATGCGCGTTCCATTTTCTTCAGAAGAGAAACCAAACTGCCACGAATGATTTGTCGTCGATAGATATGTGAAAAACACCTTGAGGATTGATTCTAAACAACGTTTGCCATGTGTGTTGATATTATGGAGTTAATTTGGAAAAAAGTTTGCGTTGTAATGACTTAATTTTCGGGTTTTTTCTTACCCAAACGTGATGAACAAAACGGAGCGATTTGTCCTACACAAATAATATTTTTGCAAAAACCGAACATTTGCTATCTAACTGAGTCTCCTCATTGAAAACATCTGACGTTCTTCAAAAGGTAAATGATTTTATTTGAATGCTTTTCTTGTTTTTGTGAAAATGTTGCATGCTGAATGCTAAGGTTAAATGCTATGCTAGGCTATCAATACTCTTACACAAATGCTTGTTTAGCTATGGTTCAAAAGCATATTTTGAAAATCTGAGATGACAGTGTTGTTAACAAAAGGCTAAGCTTGAGAGCAAATATATTTTTATTTAATTTCATTTGCGATTTTCATGAATAGTTAACGTTGCGTTATGGTAATGAGCTTGAGGCTATAAATAGGATCCCGGATACGGGATTGCTCGTCACAACAGGTTAAAGGTCTTGCTCACAACGGTTACCGAGTTATCCCACAGTCGTCCAGAACAGCTGGTGGTCTCATGCATGCTTCTGTGTTGCTTGCCTCGAAGCAAGCAGAAAAGGCATTTAAAAAGAAAGGAGGACCAAGGCACTCTCCATATAATTAATTAAAATGCCTTTATTCATATGGCATGTTTAATAGAAACAAAGTTTATATGAAGAGTGCCTTGGTCCTCCTCTCTTTTTGATGACCAATTTACCCCTTTTACCAAAGAGCACCTTCTAGCTACCAAAATGTACTATTGTGTACCTTAAATAGCGCTTCCCTTCCTCATCTTTCTACTAGAAAAGGCATTTAGCTCATCTGGTATGCTCATGTCACTGGGCAGCTCATGGCTGGGTTTCCCTTTGTAATCCGTAATAGTTTTCAAGCCGCCATATCTGATGAGCATCAGAGCCGGTGTAGTAGGATTCAATCTTAATCCTGTATTGACGCTTTGCTTGTTTGATGGTTCGTCTGAAGGAATAGTGGGATTTCTGATAAACATCCGGAATAGTGTCCTGCTCCTTGAAAGTGTTAGCTCTAGGCTTTAGCTCGATGCGGATGTTGCCTGTAATCCATGGCTTCTGGTTGGGATATGTACGTACGGTCACTGTGGGGACGATGTCGTCAATTCACTTATTGATGAAGCCAATGACTGAGGTGGTATACTCAATGCCATTTGATGAATCAGTAACATATTCTGGTCTGTGCTAGCAAAACAGTCCTGTAGCGTAGCATCCCCGTCAGCCGACCACTTCCGTATTGAGCGAGTCACTGGTACTTCCTGCTCTATTTTCAGGTTTATCCAGAAATGTTAGATCGGGTTCAAGTCTGGGGCTCTGGCTGGGCCACTCAAGGGCATCCAGAGACTTGTCTTGACTCCACTCCTACATTGTGTTGGCTGTGTGCTTAGGGTTGTTGTCCTGTTGGAAGGTAAACCTTCGCCCCAGTCTGAGGTCCTGGGCGCTCTGGAGCAGGTTTTCATCAAGGTTCTCTCAGTACTTTGCGTCGATCCTAACTAGTCTCCCAGTCCCTGCCGCAGAAAAACATCCCACAGCAATGATGCTGCTACCACCATGCTTCACCGTAGGGATGGTGCCAGGTTTCCTCCAGATGTGACGCTTGGCATTCATATCAAAGAGTTCATTCTTGGTTTCATCAGACCAGAGAATCTGGCTGTCATGTGCCTTTTACTGAAGAGTGGCTTCCGTCCGGCTACTCTACCATAAAGGCCTGACTGGTGGAGTGCTGCAAAGATGGTTGTCCTTCTGGAAAGTTCTCTCATCTCTAGAGAGGAACTCTAGAGCTCTGTCAGAGTGACCATCAGGTTCTTGATCACCTCCCTGACCAAGGCCCTCCCCCAATTGCTCAGTTTGGCTGGGCGGCCAGCTCTAGGAAGAGTCTTGGTGGTTACAAACATATTCCATTTAAGAATGAGGGAGGCCACTGTTCTTGCGGACCTTCAATGCTGTAGACATGTTTTGGTACTCTTCCCCAGAGCTGTGCCTCGACACAATCCTGTCTCGGAGCTCTACGCACAAATTCCTTTGACGTTATGGCTTTGTTTTTGCTCTTAACTGTGGGACCTTATATAGACAGGTGTGTGCATTTCCAAATCATGTCCAAATAATTGAATTTACAACAGTTGGGGTCCAATCAGGTTGTAGAAACATCTCAAGGATGATCAATGGAAACAGGATGCACCTTATCTTAAATTTTGAGTCTCATAGCAAAGGGGCTGAATACTTATGTAAATAAGGTATCCGTTTTTATTTTTGTTAATTTGCAAAAATGTCTAAACCTTCTTTCTCTTTGTCATTATGGGTTATTGTGTGTAGTTTGTTTTCATGGATATATAAAGGGTGACATAAATAAATAAAAATATCCACACATCCAGGGCTTACCAGAGACTCTTGACACTTGTTGTATTTTAAGATGAAATTCCAGCAGTGGACAGCGCCTATGTCCGGAGGGTCCCAGCTCAGGATGAGATTCCTACCTTCCTCTGTGATCTTTACTTTAGGGGCTGGGGGCTTGACTGAAGGGAATCAGACATATAGTATAACTTTAGATAAATGAGAGTATTATTAATAAACAGTATTGCATACTTGAGAGAATAGTTGTATCATATAATTACTCACTGGTTGGTCTACTTTCATAAAGATATAGCTTTTTTATATTGACGACTGTCACGAACGTCGTCTTGAAAATGACCGGACCAAGGTGCAGCGTGGTGAGCGTACATTTTTCTTTATTTTTAAACGTCGCCAACAAAACAAACAAAAACGAATGTGAAGCTCCGTAAGGCTATACATTAATTAAACGAAGACAACAACCCACAAATGAGAAAAGGAAAAAAGGCTGCCTAAGTATGATTCCCAATCAGAGACAATGATAAGACAGCTGTCCCTGATTGAGAATCATACCCTGCCAAAAACAAAGAACCAGAAAGCATAGACTTTCCCACCCGAGTCACACCCTGACCAAACAAACATAGAGAATAAAAGGATCTCGACGGTCAGGGCGTGACAACATTTTTACTGACTTCACTTCCTGAGGTAAATGTGTTTGAATGTTTTTCAGATCATAACATGAGGATATCGTAAACATTTGTTTTTAACTGTTAAAAAATGTGGTATGGAGTTATTCTTACCATGATATCTAGGAAGCACCAGGAAGTTATTCTGTACAGATAAGCCATCGAGAGTCCCATTGACCTTGAAGTAGACGTCATATTGAAGGAAGGATCCTCTCAGGTGACATCCTGTCCTCTGACCTTCTCTGTACTGGTACTCACTGCATGCTGCTATGTGGGAGGGACCAAGGTACCTGAAACATAAGGGATGAGAGGGATGACAATCTGTCAATGCTCAGCTAAACCGACACAGCTCAACTGACAAATATTCAGTGTTCCAGGAGTTATTTTACCAGTTCAGTTGTTATCCGTTGAATTGGGTAGGGATGTATTAGGGGATTTTGACAGGAAGTAGAATAGTTCTCACCCATAGTAGAGCTGGAGGTCTGAGGCCTGATTGGCTGGGAGCCAGCTGCAGTTCATGGCCTTAGAGGAGTAGAGGGAACACTGGAAGTTCTTCACCAACTCTGTTATAAATAAATAAATATATATATATACTGTAGTCTGTTCTCTCTCTCTCAAATATATATATATTTGAGAGAGAGCGAGAGAACAGACTCATGGCAGACTACAAAAATAGGATCTGACAAAGAGAGAGATGGAGATTTAAATGTTGACCGATTAAGGTTTTCCATCCAGCATAGCCTTAAGCTGTGTGGCTGTTTGCGCACCCCCTTTGTTCAATATTTTATTGGATGTACAGTACCTACCGTAAACTATAATTAAATGCAAGGGAATTTCAAACATGTAAAACAATATTAAATCGCAGCACATTGTTCATATTACAGTAGACACATTGGATATAGTTCAGAGGGGTACACCTGTCCCAATTCATAAAGGGAAAAGTCCTTCCACTTAAGACAACTTTTCACTCAGTCATGCAATGATTTCAGAGGGAGACTAAGTGAAAATTCAAAGTTAGGATTTGCCCCAGTGATTGTTACCTACCTGTGGGTTTAGTGATGGATTTGCTGACAGGTTTGCTTATGGTTCTACCTGTACAGTGTTTGGGGTTTGTTTGCACTGTGTAATTCACTGCATCTTCTGTAGAGAGTCTATACTCTTTATACAACTTGAAAGTTGTCTCTACTTTGGGTCTTCTCTGCAAAGAAAAATGTTCTGTAATTTCAAATTCAGTGTTATATCTTAGATTAATATGGTGTATATTAAAATGGCCTACAGGTTAACATCACTTCATAGCAGATGTTTCTCATACTTTAAGATGTTATCATTTATAAAGTAGCTATAAGAAAAGTTTTGAAATTGGTGAATAAATATTTTACTTGGCTTTTGATATAAATTTAATTGTGATTCATATTTTGCATTTGATTGTTTTCTATTGTATGCATGAATATGTGTCCATTCAGTCTATGCAGGCAAACCAGTCTGTAGTTAAATCAATTCCAAATTAATATTTGTATTAAAATAAATGTCCCTTTCGTGGGCCCGGGTGAAACAGTAGACTCACCTCTCCGATCGTTGTAGTGATCATGTAGTTCACCTTGCATGATGCATCTAAATCCTTTGGTGCGTTCCACGACAGCTTTATACGGAATTCAGACTCCCACGCCAATGACAGGTTGAGCGGCTCAGGGAGAGCTGAAGAAGTGACAAGAGATGAGCAGTGTAAACCACTCTGTATGGCAACGTGATGACCGACTGCTATATATATATTGATCCACAAATCTGTTTGGAGTATGCCCTACTTAGAATTTCTGAACAATATGACTCACGGGGGAAAAGTAACAACAACAAGCATAACCCATATGCTTTATAGTCAGGCTACATCAAAAAGAATAGGCAAATAATCATAGTCCATGTCAAATTAACATGTTACAATGGATGCAGATTTGGCTCGGGAATCCAACATGTACTTTCATTTTAAAAAGGCTTTCCTATTGAAAGTGATTAAACAACTTCTGCCACATACAGTAGGACTTAAAAAGGTAATGTAAAGTTCACACAATTGCATTACCTTTCTCAGCTGCAATCTCTGTTGCGACGAAACAAATAAAGCATTGTAGAACCAAGATACATTTCAAATGTTTCAAAATCATGTTGTCCCGCACGGAATTCCAAAGGTAAGGATCTCAGAATTGTCAAGCAGTGGTCTCCCAAACTGAGAGAACAATGCAACTGCCTCAGATCTGATTGGTCACAGGATAGTGATTGATGTCTCGATCACAGAGGTACTGCTGGTAATTTGTTCTACCTGAAAAGTGATGAATATACATACTGCTGGGAATAGGGCAGGGCAGTGTGTGTGTGTGTGTGTGTGTGTGTGTGTGTGTGTGTGTGTGCGCGCATGCAACCAGACATGTTGATTCTTGCCAAAGCAGGATTCAGGCAGATGAAGCTATCTTATCTTGTTTTCAGAAAACCTGCTGGTTGCCACAACACTAGCTAACCCTTCCAGCAACCCCTTCACAGCGAGGTGGCTTCTTACAGGCAGAAGGCAAGTTAATAAAGATGGAATCCTTAATACCCTTACAAAAAAAGATTGCAGTTTTGAAACTGCCATAAAAGTGCAGTAACTGAAGTCGACTATTTTATTTTGGACACCAAGGTAAAGAAGGTTTGAAGTTGGATATTCAACGGATATTCGCGCTTTCCAATTTAGTTTGAAAGCTATTGACTTGAGCCACAGGCTCCAAATAAGTGTCATTATGTTGGAAAGATTGCGCAGGACATTGCACAGGTCTATTTTCACGATTTGGACATTAATTCACTTTCCAAAGCTAATAAACACGTGGAAATGTGAGCAGCATTTTTTATTCCTAGTTGAATTAGTTAGGGAGCGTAAATAAAGTACAAACTCTTTTTACATTTGAATTTCAATAGCTCCTTGGTCATGTGACCTACTTGACCCAAACAAGGTCCAGAATGTCCACTGACTATACCTTCATATCGCACACTGATGTTTGTCTACTTTCATATCATGCTATTAGACTTAAATCTGTAAGCTTTGCAGGCCTTTATTTCACATGGGTGTTAAACTTTTAAGTTAACAAATGTTCCAGCCTCGCAATAACTATCTTTCACATGGACACTGAAAAGATCCACAAATGGCTGTATGTGGTATGGATCAAGGACAAGAGAGGTGTTCGAACAGAGGTGCTTAAAGGAAGGCACACAGGTAGGTCTAATGAAAAACAATGTTTCATATGCTCTTTTTTAATCACAGTAATAGGCAGTGATTTGTTAGAGCTTGATAAGGTGAAATAATTATTTTCATAGCATCACTTTCATATACTGTATATTAAGACAAATCCTTCTACGTTGAGTATTAGAACGCAGTTTACATAACCTGATAATGACTTGATATTTGAGTGCATTCACAACAAGCCACCTGCAGACAACTTACAAAATGCAACAGTGCATTTGAGGGTCGTTTTTCTGATGAAAATAGTTATTTGATGCATGGCCTACTATTTCGAACTGGAAAAATACATTCCTCCATCTTGTGAGTAAAATCCTTTTTCCAAAATTGAATTAGGTACATGTTTGTGAAGAGGTATGAGGGTTGTGATACGAGTCATTTAATAGCAAAACCATTTAAGGGATCAATACATTTCTATATTGCTTCCCCAGTATTGGCATGAACCATCAGACCAAGTGTTTTTCGTTGACCCTGCTGGACAGGAAGAGAAGGAGGAATGGGAACACGCTGCATTCAAATTCAGGTCTTAGTTATTCCATTGTACTGGATCTAATACATATTAGCATTTTACCTACATTCATGAGTGTAATATTTTTTGGGCCATACTGTGAAAAACTCTTGGCTGCTGGCTGTGTCACTTTCAGACATGCGCAGACCAGACTGAAAGGGTAGCTCTTGACTTGATCCACAGGGGTTCTCTGTAAAGAGAGAGTCATCCAAAAGGCACAGACACACCTCTTGACTTTCAATTGGCACCGTTGACCTGTATGTATATTCTCTCCTGATTGGCACTTTAGTCAGACTGTGCACCACAGAGCCAGAGGTATGAGGAGAGACATACCTAGACATAGTAACCTCAACCTTGTGGGTCTGTGGGTGTTTGGGCCAATAAAGTGGCAACTCAATTCTACCAGTGACGAGTCTCTCATGCCCCTATGAACGGGGGCAGAGGGCAATAGCTTTTAATCTAAAAACAGTCCTTTTATACCGGAGTACACTAACCCCTAATTGGGGCTCTTTTCTTGACACACAGTAGCAGTTTACCAGATAAGAAGTCAAGAAGATCAAAAAGTAGATTGTTGTAAGGGTGTATTACATCCTGTGCTGCCACATTGTCATATCCATTCTGGATTCTGGGAGGTAAAATCAGTCAAAAAGTGCCTCTGTGTGTATACATTTTCCCCCAAGACAGAAATGCCAAAGGGGGTGGAGTTGCAATCTACTGCAGAGTTCTGTCATGCTATCCAGGTCTGTGCCCAAACAGTTTGAGCTTCTACTTTTCCAGAAGTAAGTCTCTCACTGTTGCAGCTTGTTTACAGACCCCCCTCAGCCCTGGACACCATATGTGAATTAATTGCCCCCCACTTATCTTCAGAGTTTGTACGGTTAGATGACCTAAACTGGGATATGCTTAACACCCCGTCCGTCCTACAATCTAAGATAGATGCCCTCAATCTCACCCAAATTATCATGGAACCCTCCAGGTACAACTTCAAATCTGTAAACTCAGGCACCCTCATAGATATCATCCTGACCAACCTGTCCTCTAAATACACCTCTGCTGTCTTCAACCAGGATCTCAGCGATCACAGTCTCAATGCCTACGTCCGTAATGTGTCCGTGGTCAAACGACCACCCCTCATCACTGTCAAACGCTCCCTAAAACACTTCAGCGAGTAGGCCTTTCTAATCGACCTGGCCCGGGTATCCTGGAAAGATATTGACCTCATTCCGTCAGTAAAGGATGCCTGGTTATTCTTTAAAAGTGCTTTCCTCACCATCTTAAATAAGCATGCCCCATTCCAAAAAAATGTAGAACCAGGAACAGATATAGCCCTTGGTTCACTCCAGACCTGAATGCCCTTGACCAGCACAAAAACATCCTGTGGCGTACTGCATTAGCGTCGAATAGCCCCCGCGATATCCAGGGAAGTTAGGAACTTATCGGCAGACTCAACAGCCTTGGTTTCTCAAATGACTGCCTTGCCTGGTTCACCAACTACTTCTCTGATAGAGTTGTGTGTCAAATCGGAGGGCCTGTTGTCCGGTCCTCTGGCAGTCTCTATGGGGGTGACACAGGGTTCAATTTTTGGGCCGACACTCTTCTCTGTATACATCAATGATGTCGCTCTTGCTGCTGGTGAGTCTCTGCTCCACCTCTTCACAGACGACACCATTCTGTATACTTCTGGCTCCTCTTTGGACACTGCATTAACAACCCTCCAGACGAGCTTCAATGCCATACAACTCTCCTTCCGTGGCCTCCAATTGCTCTTAAATACAAGTAAAACTAAATGCATGCTCTTCAACCGATCGCTGCCTGCACCTGCACGCCCGTCCAGCATCACTACACTGGACGGTTCTGACTTAGAATATGTGGACAACTACAAATACCTAGGTGTCTGGTTAGACTGTAAACTCTCCTTCCAGACTCACATCAAACATCTCCAATCCAAAGTTAAATCTACATTTACATTACATTTAAGTCATTTAGCAGACGCTCTTATCCAGAGCGACTTACAAATTGGTGCATACACCTTATGACATCCAGTGGAACAGCTAGAATTGGCTTCCGATTTTGCAACAAAGTATCCTTCACTCATGCTGCCAAACATACCCTCGTAAAACTGACCATCCTGCCGATCCTCAACTTCGATGTCATTTACAAAATAGCCTCCAATACCCTACTCAATAAATTGGATGCAGTCTATCACAGTGCCATCCGTTTAGTCACCAAAGCCCCATATACTACCCACCACTGCGACCTGTACACTATCATTGGCTGGCCCTCGCTTCATACTAGTCACCAAACCCACTGGCTCCAGGTCATCTACAAGACCCTGCTAGGTAAAGTCCCCCCTTATCTCAGCTTGATGGTCAACATAGCAGCACCCACCTGTAGCACGCGCTCCAGCAGGTCTCTCTCTCTGGTCACCCCCAAAACCAATTCTTCATTTTGCCGCCTCTCCTTCCAGTTCTCTGCTGCCAGTGACTGGAACAAACTACAAAAATCTCTGAAACTGGACTCATATCTCGCTCACAAGCTTTAAGCACCAGCTGTCAGAGTAGCTCACAGATTACTGCACATAGCCCATCTATAATTTAGCCCAAACAACTACCTCTTCCCCTACTGTATTTATTTATTTTGCTCCTTTGCACCCCATTATTTTTATTTCTACTCTGCACATTCTTCCACTGCAAATCTACTATTCCAGTGTTTTACTTGCTTTATTGTATTTACTTCGCCACCATGGCCTTTTTTTGCCTTTACCTCCCTTATCTCACCTCATTTGCTCACATTGTATATAGACTTACTTTTCTACTGTATGTTTATTTTACTCCATGTGTAACTCTGTTGTTGTATGTGTCGAACTGCTTTGCTTTATCTTGGCCAGGTCGCAATTGTAAATGAGAACTTGTTCTCAACTTGCCTACCTGGTTAAATAAAGGTGAAATAAAAATAAATAGTCTGGTTCTTACCTGTGCCTAGTTTGGGCAGGTACTTCTCTTTCTGGGCAGGTTTGCCATACAGCAGGATGCCCTTGAAGCCGATGAACACCCAGGGTGATGCCAACGCACAGGTCGTGCATTGGGAGGGAACTACTTGAATTTGCCCAATAACTTCAAACGAAAAATGTGCGTTTCTAACGGTTTCTGTTGCAAAACGTTTTGCAACAGAAACCGCTAGAAACTCACATTTTTAGTCAGAAATTCTTACTAATGAATACACCCCGGACTTCGGCAGCACAAGAAAGTCTGGTTTCCTTATTTCAAAGTGGGAAGAGTCAAGAAAATAACTTCTTCAAAGAAAATGCATATCATAGCGCCATCTACTGTTCTGGAAAGTTTGTGGACATTAATATTTCTCTAAAATCCATTTACATTCACAAGATATTGTAAAAAAAAAAAAAAAGTCTTTCATGTTCAGTCTATTACACATTTATTCTAAAATACAGAAACAAAAAGTGACAATAATGAAATGAAACAAGAAGGACACCAAGGTGACACTGCTATACTTCATTTAGCACCTTTATGGTTCGGTTATACATCATCGTTGTCATCTTCTATATATTCCTTCGTACAAAATGGATGCTAACGCGTGTCATTAACATACAAAATATGAGGCAAGAGGATGAGGGGGAAATCACAGTTATTTGAAGAGAAAACTCATGATTCAATCCCAAAAGTACAGTTTTTGGTGTGCCTATGTCAGCCTGAAGTACCATTTCTTATGCCACATAGTCCTAGACATGGTTACAGTACATGGTACCCATTCTTGTCATTTGAGGTCTTTATCCTCTGATTGCCAGACAGAAGTTTGTCTGTCATTGTTTGACCTATAGCTTCACAAGTTCACTATTCTATACTATTGCATTTACATGGACGTTATTATAGATATATACAAAGGCAAAAATAATACAATAAAAACTAGTTGGCACACAAGTTCATGAAAAAAAATGGGCTCGATGAGACATAATACATTTCATACATGTCTTTTAGGAGGCTAATGGCTGAAAATAAGGCACTTATGAGTCACGTGATACAGCCCCAAATGCCATTATCAACACAACATGATCAATTTCACCTATAAAAGAGGAAGTGGCGCCCTCTACTGTCTGAGTCATCTCAGTACACTTGGCGACAGCTCATTTGGCCAGTTCGTTACTTCAGTCGTTTCAATGAACCACCACTATAGTTACTCACACCCACCCAGTCAGCCAAACGCTATTAACTAAATGTTGGAGATAGGAACACAAGCGTTTCACTTCAACCGCAATCACAAATGCTAAATATGTGTATGTGACCAATAGAATTTGATTTTGAAATCGGTGATTTCAGAAGCAGAACTAAACCAATACACACACGTTTTAAATAAAACGAGAAGAGTTGCTTTTCTGACATGGAGAGTCCAGCAGCATGTTTCGGAGTTGCAAGTCAAGATGTATGCCAGTATATTCAGAAAAGGGAAACCAGACATGATGCATTTCATGTCTTTTATGATACTGTGCCAAAATTCCTCTTGACTCACTGTTGAACCCTGTTCTTACCAGACATGAAATGAGTGACACCAATCTACTAGGTCCTAATCAGACCACAAGTTAATTACCAGCATAGACTAGAATATTCAGTCCCCAAAGAGTGAAACTCCTAAACCTCACATCAACAGTCACTCACTTCACACGCACGTCATCAGACTACATGACATCCACAAAGAACTCGCTGGGGTTGCCCATGGCTAGGTGGAAGGACTGGCGTGAGGCCGTCAGCTCAGGGGGAACAGAGCCCAGGTCACGGGTTGGGGGGGCCCCGGGTGGTCCTCCAGGGACAGAGGGGCCCATACCCGGGTGCATGGGGACCGAGGGGTGCTGCTGGGGGTACTGGTGGGGGTGTCCCATGTTTGGGGGTCCCATGTGTGGGTGCTGGGGCACCATCATCACCATCATAGGGTTGTAGGGCATGGGCATCCCCGGGGGATAGGGCGACATGTGGGGGGGCGGTGGCATGCGGTGATGATGATGATGCGAGCGCTGTGAGGAGTGGCTGTGCTCGCTAGGCGTGGCCGAGCCGTGGCCCCGCCTCAGGCTGCTGCGGACTGAGTATTCTGATTCGCTGCCGCTGCCCGAGCGAGAGTCCCCCCCTTCCCCTCCTCCAGAGGGGGACTTTTCACCTCCTCCCGCCGTACTGCCTTGACCCCCCTTACTGCCTCGTCGCCTCTCACCCCCCTCGCTCCGCGTTGACCCACTGCTCCGGCTCCCTAGGGGGACAAACACAGGGGTTAGAACGAATTACAACTGCCAGCTCTCACACATTTATGGTTATTTCTTTAGTTTCCATAATGCAGTCACAATTTGGACATTGGCCACCGATGTGACACCCTCCCCGGACAGCTTTCCCTCCTTCCCTACCTCCCCCTTGGTCTTACCTTCACTGTGCTGACTGGCTGTGCCCGTGCTGCCTGGAGCGAAGCTGTAGCTGGACAGCTCGTGGTAGGGTGGGGGCTGGCTGGAGTAGGGGTGGGGGTGGGGGTACTGGAAGGAAGGGAAGGAGTGTAGCAGGGGCCAAGGCGTGGCCCCCGGGAGGGGCAAGGGGGCCAGGGTGTCCTGGTCGGAGGCCCCGCTGGAACCGTCGTTGTCAATCAGGGACAGGTTGGCCATGTCTGGGGGGGACGGGGAGGGGAGAAGTAATGAGGGAGGGGGCAAGGAGAGAGAGAGAGTTCAACTTTAACTGGTTGAAGAACTCATTTGGGCAAAGGGTTTGAATACGCTCTTACAGCTATTAAGAAGATATAGGCATGAACCTTTCAACAAATAAATTCATTCAAATAAAAAAATCCAAGCAAATCAAAATGATTTTTCTTCAGCATAAGTGCCCCCCTGGTACTCACAGTTCTCGCAGTCGCTGAAGTCTCCGAAGATGTAGTAACACTGTTCTGAGAAGGTGATCTTGTTGACCGTGTGGCGGATGAAGCCGGCCTTCAGCAGGTTGCTGGCGTACTTCCTGGCCTCGCGGCGGTCCTGGAAGCCCTCGATGTGGTGGTACAGCCACTCCACCACATCAGAACCTGGAGATAGACACACACACATGAGAGAGAGAGAGAGACGAGAGAGAGAGAGACGAGAGAGAGAGAGACGAGAGACAGAGAGAGACGAGAGACAGAGAGAGAGAGACAGAGAGAGAGAGAGAGAGAGAGAGAGAGAGAGACAGAGAGAGACAGAGAGAGACAGAGAGAGAGAGAGAGAGAGAGAGAGACAGAGAGAGACAGAGAGAGACAGAGGATGAGGAAAGAGTGTCATTAGTTTGATCCCTTTAAATGTTTCCTTTTTATCTTGATTTTATTTTTTTTATTTGTATTTTACCTTTATTTAACCAGGCAAGTCAGTTAAGAACATATTCTTATTTTCAATGACGGCCTGGGAACAGTGGGTTAACTGCCTGTTCAGGGGCAGAACGACAGATTTGTACCTTGTCAGCTCGGGGGTTTGAACTCGCAACCTTCCGGTTACTAGTCCAACGCTCTAACCACTAGGCTACGCTGCCGCCCCTGACTATGGCCCCATGCTCAAACTCACCCAGGAAGGCATTGGGGATGGTGATCTTGAGCCACATCCTGTCTCTGACCTCCAGGCCAGACTCTGGGGAGGCCATGGCCTTAGCCACCGACGCCATGTCAGAGTGCAGGGACAGGTTGAAGTCATCAAAACCTGGAGAGATAGAGAAGGAGTAAGAGATACAGGAAAGGAGAAAGTGAGAAAAAGAGAGGGGGAGAGAAATAATAAAAAAATGAGGAAGATAGATGGAGAAATAAAAGGAGGGGGGGGGTAGGTTTGAGGAGAGAGAGATATAAGCTCAGCAAAAAAAAAAACGTCAATTTTTCAGGACCAAATAACATCAATTTTTCATAAAAATCCAAATAATTTCACAGACCTTCATTGTAAAGGGTTTAAACTCTGCTTCTCATGCTTGCTCAATGAACCAATTAATGAACATGCACCTGTGGAATGGTCGTTAAGACACTAACAGCTTACCGACGGTAAGCAATTAAGGTCAGAGTTATGAAAACTTAGAACACTAAAGAGGCCTTTCTACTGACTCTGAAAAACACCAAATGTCAGATGCACAGGGTTCCTGCTCATCTGCGTGAACGTGCCTTAGGCATGCTGCAAGGAGGCATGAGGACTGGAGATGTGGCCAGAGCACTACATTCCAATGTGAGATGTAGCTCATCGTCCTCACAGTGGCAGACCACGTGTAACAACACATGCACAGGATCGGTACATCCGAACATCACACCTGCGGGACAGGTACAGGATAGCAACAACAACTTCCTGAGTTACACCAGGAACGCACAATCCCTCCATCAGTGCTCAGACTGTCCGCAACAGGCTGAGAGAGGCTGGACTGCGGGCTTGTAGGCCTGTTGTAAAGCAGATCCACACCAGACATCATTGGCAACAATATCGTCTATGGGCACAAACCCACCGTTGCTGGACCAGACAGGACTGGCAAAAAGTGCTCTTCACTGACCAGACGCGGTTTTGTCTCACCAGGGGTGATGGTCGGATTCACGTTTATCGTCGCAGGAATGAGCGTTACACTGAGGCCTGTACTCTGGAGCGGGATCGATTTGGAGGTGCAGGGTCCGTCATGGTCTGGGGCGGTGTGTCACAGCATCATCAGACTGAGCTTGTTGTCATTGCAGACAATCTCAACAGTGTTCGTTACAGGGAAGACATCCTCCTCCCTCATGTGGTACCCTTCCTGCAGGCTCATCCTGACATGACCTCCAGCATGACAATGCCACCAACCATACTGCTCGTTTTGTGCGTGATTTCCTGCAAGACAGGAATGTCAGTGTTCTGCCACGGCCAGCGAAGAGCCTGGATCTCAATTCCATTGAGCACGTCTGGGACCTGTTGAATCAGAGGGGCGAGGGCTAGGGCCATTCCCTCCAGAAATGTTGGTGGAAGAGTGGGGTAACATCTCACAGCAAGAACTGGCAAATCTGGTGCAGTCCATGAGGAGATGCACTGCCGTACTTAATGCAGCTGGTGGCCACACCAGATACCGACTTACCTTTGACCCCCCCCCCCCCTTTGTTCAGGGGAACATTATTCAATTTCTGTTAGTTGTTGAATCTTATGTTCATACAAATATTTACACGTTAAGTTTGCTGAAAATAAACACAGTTGACAGTGAGAGGAAGTTTCTTTTTCTGCTGAGTTTAGAAAAGGAAGGGTAAAAACAGAGGGAGGTAGACAGCCATCATTGACCACATAAAAGAGCTGTAGACTAGAAGAGAAAGACAGATGTGGCCGGTGCTTCCTGTGCCAAGGTCGGGTATAAAACGCCTGGCACGCGACAAAGGAATGGATAGACCACAATAAAAATAAAAGATAGCAGAGAGGAGGGAGGAGGGCAGAAATGAGAGAAACAGAGAGGAAAACAAAGTAAGAGAGAGTAGACTGGGGGTCAGTCAAGTGGAGAGAGAAAGAGTGAGAAGGTAAATGTTTAAGAGTGAGAAAGTTTAAAAGAGAGTGGTAATATGTAGAGTAGCCAAAGAGAGAGAGAAAAAAAAGAGCGTGCGGTACTCACGTTCTGTCTCAGTGACAGAGGTGGTGGTGATGGTGCTGAGAGCAGAGCTGCCGGTGTAGGGAGGGTAGGCCCCCGCCAGGGCTACCGAATGGCTCACCCATGCTGCTGGGTCTATGGGCCGGATCGGCTCATCTACAGCAAGAGGGGGGGGGGGGTACACGAGATCTCAAAAATGTCATTTCTTTGGCATTTCATAGGATAAAGTATTGATGGCCCCACTATACACAGTGCACAAAAGATTAGGGACAGCTGCTCTTTCCATGACAGACTGACCAGGTGAACGCTAAGATCCCTTATTGATGTCACACTTGTTAAATCGTCCTCAATCAGTGTAGATTAAGGGGATGAAACAGGTTAAAGAAGGAATTTTAAGCCTGGAGACAATTGAGACAGGGATTGTGTATGTGCACCATTCAGAGGGTGATGGGACAAGAAAATATTTAAGTGCCAGGCGCACCGGTTTGAGTGTGTCAGAATTGCAACTCTGCTGGGTTTTTCATGCTCAACAGTTTCATGTGTGCATCAAGAATGGTCAATCACCCAAAGGACATCCAGCCAACTTGACAACTGTGGGAAGCATTGGAGTCAACATGAGCCAGCATCCCTGTGGAACGCTTGACACCTTGCGGAGTCCACGCCCCGAGAAATGTAGAATGTTCCGAGGGCAAAAAGATGTGCAACTCAATATTAGGAAGGTGATCCTAATGTTATGTATACTCAGTGTCAAAGATCATAGAGACAGAGTATCTGTACAACTCTGTGGTAGAGATGAGGCGTGCAGGCTGCTACTCACTGCGGGGGAGGGTGAAGTAGCCCTGAGGTGACGGGTCCCAGCACTTAGCCACTGTCAGGATGATGGGCCTGAGGGAGAGACAGAAGGACAGGTCATCATCGCGTGTCAACTGGCATTTCCCCATTGAGCGCAGGCAAAAGCGCTGGACCGTGTAAATGTACTGATGTCCTTAGGTCTGAAACGCACCCCGGTTTGTGCACGATCTCCCTCAGCACGCGCACCGCGTCGTCGTTGCTCATGTTCTCAAAGTTGATGTCGTTCACCTTGAGGAGAAAGAGAGTCCGTAGATATGAACGGTCCAACTCGAGAATATCTAGTTACCCCGGTCAGTCACATACACACACACACACCTGAAGCAGCATGTCCCCGGGTTCGATGCGTCCGTCGGCAGCCACCGCCCCTCCCTTCATGATGGAACCGATATAGATGCCCCCATCCCCTCTCTCGTTACTCTGGCCCACGATGCTGATGCCTAGGAAGTTATACTTCTCTGTGGGAGGGAAGAGGATATCGGTTATTTCATCTCAAACTTTTAGGAAGAAAGTTCCCTGAGATAAAGAACCTCTGAGAGGTGGTGGTAAGAGTTAGTGAAAAAAAAAAAAAGAGAGAAGGATAGAGATGTGAAAGGAGGAGAGAGGGGAGGAAGTGGTAGTGAGACATGGAGTTCAGGTCACAGGGCAGAAATGTGGAGGGGAGGATGTCTATAGCCTGGTAAAGCATACTGAGCGCTTAAGTTCCGTTTCACTTCACAGAACGTGAGCTATTGCAAAGACCAGGCAGGTTTCACCCGGCTATTTCCAGAACGACTGGAGGTTTTTCCAAAAATGGACACGCATAGTACTGGTTAGGTGGTCTAAAATAACGAGTGAAAAAGCTCGACAGTCAAAGAGAGGGTCAGAGAGATGGGTGGAAGACATGAGAAGGGGAGTGGTGTCGGGGAACAGACGGTGAAACGTTACTGACCCATGTTGAGCGTGACGGTAATGATGTTTAGAGACATGGTGGAGTCAGTCACGCTGCTGAACGACGACGCCTGGGACAAGAACAGGGAAAACGCAATCAATTCCAATGCAGAATGGGACATTTCTGACTTAAACGGTCTATGTTGCAAACTTAAGAGAGGGAGGAAGAATTCATTACCCTTTCTAGCCTGGGCGGGCGCTGTTTCTTGCGCCTGCGGTGGCGTTTGAGCAGCCTGGACGCCGTGCTCTGCTCTGTGGAGCTGCTGAACCGGCTCATGGTGTCGTCATCCTCAGAGTCACAGAAACTGGTGGTGTCCAGCTCGCTGCTCATCACCGTGGTAGCGCTCTCATAGCCCGCTAGGTGGCGCTCCATGCGGCTCTGGCCGTTCATCCTAGGCCCTGACGCACCAGAGATCAAGAGAGTGACAGATAGGAGAGCAGGGGGAGAAGAATAAGAGAGATAGAGGGTTAACTATGGATTTCATGTTTATTCATGTTATCAATGTCAATTGCTATTACCACTAGAACAAGGGTTGCGTTCAGTAGACAAAACATTTTGAAACGGGAAGCCTGACATTGCCCAATAAGAAACGCTTTTTTGTCATTTTCCATTGTAAAATGTTCCATTACAGTGCCCTACTGAACATGTGCCGTTCCATCATGGTTCGTCAATAGTTACCACAGCCTCAAAGTCATAAACCCTGCATATTTAAAAAGTGGATTTTTTTTTTTAAATTAGATTTTAAACCTTAACCACACTGCTAACCTTATGCCTAAACTTAAAGTAGGACCAAAAATAACAAGCTTGTTTTCAGGAATTTATATGATTTAGCCATTTTGACTTTGTGGCTGTTCTATTAGCCATTTTGACTTTGTGGCTGTTCTATTAGCCATTTTGACTTTGTGGCTGTTCTATTAGCCATTTTGACTTTGTGGCTGTTCTATTAGCCATTTTGACTTTGTGGCTGTTCTATCTAGTGGAAACCATCATGTGACAAAGAGCAGGCGGTGCAGAGTGCTCACCATGTTGCTCCATGGCCTCCCTGTGTCTGGGTCTCTCTCTCCTGAAGGACACCACAGACTCTGTTTCTGTCTGTTCATCCAGGTTCTCCACACTGCCTGCTGCATTGGGACTGCATAGGGGAGAGGGTTAAAGTAGGGAAAGCTCTGGAACAAAAATTATTAATAAATCACAAATAGCAGCGCACACCTAATGTCTAATAATATAGGCCACAACACAGATCGCATTACGACCTATGAGGACAATGTGTATGAATAGGAAGCAATCGATTAAGCCTAGTAGAGGTACTGTATGTCACAACTGGGTTCAAATAGTATTTGAAATCTTAATTTTCAAGAACTTTGAGCGATTACTTTAGTCTGCCTTGAGTGCTAGATGGGCGGGTTTGTACTTTTGGGGGCATTCCACTGGTCCCATTGCACCAGGAAAACTATATAGTGCAGCTAATGATTTTAAATACTATCTGAACCCAGGTTTGCAGTGTATTATAACGTAGACAGACAGTAACTAGAACCTGTTCCCAGACCAGGTGCATACTGTCAATAGGCGGCACAGGCACAGATCATGTTCAAATGGGCCGTTGTATTTAACAGTAGGTAACATGATAGCTGGAGTGACTGGGGTATTCTGTCATAGAATACGTTAGATACAGTACGAGATACATTAGAGTAGCACACTGATTATTTGGGACTGTGGGAGAGGGTGTGCGCTCATACTGGAACGATGGGGGTCTGGAGTCACCGATGCCCCCGGTCCTCTCGACAGGTGGGGGTGGGAGAGGAGGAGGGGGTGAGGGCGGGGGCCGGACTTCTGCTGGGGGTGGAGGAAGGACTGGTGGTACTGGCTCTGCTGCTCCTGGCGTGTCTGATGAAACCAACTGAGGAGAGCGGGAGGGACAGAGATTTGGAAGGGGTGGACAGAGGAGGGAAAGAGGGGAAAAGGAGTTGAAAGGGGATGATATAAAAATTTACAAAAATAAAATAAAAAAATTCAAATTAAAATAAAACAGGTGGAAGAAGAGGAATTATTATTTTAGTTTCAGTTGTCAGTCAATTTTTTAGGTTGTTAACTTAGTTTTTTACTCAAAGGGCCTTCAACGGGCCGCCAGTTGCCAATCCCTGACCTTGCGCAAGGCATCCAATTACCTACTCCCTACAGACCCAACATACTCCTACACAGACCAGTCTGCCTGGAGAGGGGCTAAAAAGCCAACAAACTGTCTTTCAACAAAGATTCTGGGTTTCTATACATTTCAATTTCTCTATGACAAAGGAGACTGAACAAAGCATCCATTCAAATGTGTTCTAGTTTCATGGATACAGTTCTGTCCTGAACCTTCCCCTGAAAACCAGTTTGCAGTTTTGATTGAATATCCCCTCTAAGGTGTCAGACACAGTGCCACAGAACACTTTTCCCCCTTTCTTTTCTTTAAGCTCTCTTCCTTCCCTCGTTCTTCTAAATGGCTGTTTGACTATAGAGCAGTGATCCCTCTGGGACCCTCCATCCTATCTTGTGTCAGTCCCTATGGCCTCCTCTCTTTGTCCAACCCTTTTAATCCCGCTCTCTCTCCTTTCTTCTCCTTCATATGCACTTGGCAGATGTTTTCCTCCCAACCGGGACAAGTCACAATGTTTTGTCTGCAGGACTCATATCCTGCATGTTCTTTAGGGTAGGTAATATGATCATAAGTGAGGACATTTGAGGACGTAGTTACATTCACAGACCAAGGTGTTCATGATAGTGGGTTTTTGTCCGTGCCCGTTTAGTAGTTAAAGCAGGGTCATAGCCACAGAGGTCGGTAGAGAAATGGCCGCCATGTTGGCACCAAATGTTCCATGACAATAACGTTCTAATTGGCATTCTTAGAAGATCATGTAATGGTCTTGGAACTTGACGCCAATGTGGAGATCGTTTTAAACTCTGAAATTCAGACTAAGTTTGCCTGAGTCTGTAGCCTACATCTCTGGCTCTGGTTCAAAGCTCACTTTGAGCAGTTTATGATACATTTGAACTGCTAGGTCCAACTCAGCAGTATTGTTCCGACTTGGGAACTTGACTTTTACAATTCGGTCCTGGAAAAATAGTTTGGAGCGATTCAGGAATTCCCCCTCTGTCTTCCTTCTACTGCAGCCCTTTCACTGGTCCAAGAAAGCTGTGGACTGTCTACCTCTATCAGTTTGCCCTTACCCATGACACCACTCGTCCGTTGAAGCAGGGGAGCTTGGCACTGTCGTCTGAGATCTCTTCCTTCACCACCCTTAAAAAAAGAGAAGGAAAAAAAAGATGAGGCTAAGTGAAAACACAGAGACAAAACACATAATGTACGCAGAGACCGACGTAAAGAGCAACACGAGGACGCCGCTGCGTTCGTTTCCCAATGACTCCGCGTCCTTCCCGAACCACAACGGAGATAGATACACACTCCCTACAACTACATCTGAAACTCTCACGGACCAGCCATTGTTTCTTGAGACTTAGAAATCCACCCCTCTTATTTTCCTCTGCATCCACTTAAGCAACGTCAGTGAGACAGAGTCTGCTGTGTAATACGTGTCTGTCTGAGCGACTATGTTATTACTGCAGTACTTAGGACCTGAAGCTTGACATGGGTACTGTGTAGAGGAAACGTTTAACTGACTGCCTAAAGACTTACAGCTAAGCTTTTTCATCTTTATTTGCCTCTACGCCTGATGTTTTGTGTGTGTGGTTTGGTTGGCCAGTGTGTGTGTGTGTGTGTGTATGTGTACACATGCACCATTTTGTGTGTACGTGTGTGTGTGTGTGGGGGGGTGTAGTATGGTCAGCTCTGCCCTGTTTTGGGGTTTTGTAAGCAGCTGTTGAGGGTTGGTTTTGTGGGTGAGTGTGAGCAGCTGTTGTTTTGAGTGTAAGCAGCACAGGGACAGATTGTTGTGGGCACCGGGGAGGCATGTCACAGGCTGGAGGCGGGCCTTGTGTGACAGTGCTGGAGTGGGTGAATGTGAGAACCCGTCTTTACCCCCTATCGTGCCCTCTTTTCTCATCTCTCGCTCTCAGTCTCTTTCAATCCTTTCAGTTGCCCTCTTTCTCTTGCCCTCGGTCTATCCTGTTCTTTCTTGCTAAGAGGGCAGACTCAGATTGCATCCAGAAAGGGACAGATGCAACATTCTATCCCTAACAGGGTAATAGTCTGCATACCTCACCATTCCAAACAAAATGACCTCACCACAAACTATTTCACCAACTGACTCGAAAATGTCTCAAACACATCTTGGAAATTCAGAATCCCCTTGGAATCCTAAAACCTGACATTCTTGCCCAGCACCTCCCTTCTAGACGTTACTTCTTTGCCTCGCACATCCCAAGCAAACACACGTTTTGCTCTCCCATCTACTAATCTCTCACACAGCACACCCAAAACCACCATTCACTTCCACTACCCCGACCCCTCTCCCCCTGCTCCCCACCCCACTCTCTTCCTGTTGATTCTGCCACGGCCAGACACCAAGCAAATGGCCTCTGTCCAACCCCTGGTCCCTGATCTGGCCTGCTCTGTTCCACACTGCTCAGCTCTGCTCTGACTGCCACACACAGCCTGTCTGACAGCTGGCTCGTACTCCAGGAAACAAAACACAAACAGAACAGGCAAACACACAAACACCAATGCTTTAGTTACTTTACTGAGGCCTCAGGCTGATGAGCTCTGTTTTGATTGGGCAGCTGACTCCTTTGAGCTGGGTTTAAATGTAGCCTACTTGTAACTGACTCTCTTCAGATGTTTCAAAATGTTGCGGTTGTGGTAGAAGTAGGCTTAGGTCTAACGAACCCAGGAGTCAGACACTTCCAACGGCTTGACTACAACTCACATTTTTAAAAATGGATTTAATCTTTATTTAACTAGGCAAGTCAGTTAATAAATTCTTATTTACAATGAGGGCCAACACCGGCCGAACCCTAACGACGCTGGACTAATTGTGCGCCACCCTATGGGACACCCAATCACGGCCGGTTGTAATACAGCCTGGAATCAAATCAGGGTCTGTAGTGCCTTAGACCGCTGTGCCGGAACCCCACTAATAAAGCAGGAGCATTTGATTGTTTTAGTGCCCGTTTTAATAACATAACACTGTGTCTTGGTTTCGCGTTCAGTAACATCCGAGAGAGACATCAAAGTACGTTTTACTAACTTTACAAAACTTCAGCAGTTTAACTGCAAGTAATGAGTTTAACAGAAGCCCGAGGTCTCATCAGTCAAACTCCACCACAAACATGCATTCCATTCAACCTAGGGAAATGCACAACTGACAGGCAGACACCAAAGAAAGATTCATTGCGAGAGCAGACAGCTCTTTCAGTCTGGAGGATTTAAATGGGAGAAAAGAAGGAGAGAGAGGAGAAAGGGAGGTATACAGGGGTTGCAGCCAGCCAAGCTAGGGTGTTAGGGGAGACAATAACTTGGTCCAGTTCCCAAAAGCTGAGGATTTCACAAGCTCACAGAGAGAGAGAGATGGGAATTAGTGATGAGAACAGCCGGGGTGAGAAGGGTTTTTCTTCATTGTGGTGTCCAATGTAAAGACAGTATTTATGCCGGACGTTATGCTTTGACCCATATTTGGACACTAGTATGTTTGCCTGGTCTTAGCTATGAGAGATCAGGAGGGGTATGATGGATAGAGAGATGGTTTGGCTTTCTTTGTGCAGTCATTGACCCCCCACATCCCCTACCTCTTTGATAGGTGACAGTCATACACAAAATTGGGTAACGTTATGGGACATTGTGCTTATTGAATTCAATTAAATACTATTATAATAGCCTAACAGGCCAACCAAATGTGTCACCTTGTTGCATTAACTGTCTAAAGATAAAATCACAAATCCCTATTCCAAACATTAGATCAGTGGTTCTTAACCTTGGAGGTACCGAACCCTTCTTAATTGGAAAAATAAAATATTATTTTTTTCAAATTCAAAACATATGTATATGTATATATTAACTGTTGCACAAAATGAACATCACAAAATGAACATCACTGTGTTCAAAGAACAAAATCATCAAAACATGATTTTCACACAAAAACAAAATAATTCATATTTACTGCAAATCAGTGTGACTTCTGCTGTTGCCTTTCAGAGACCAGTTCAGAAATGTGCGGCTTCACCTTGGCAAGTGCCACTCTCATGTCATTTTCGCAACAAAGTCTGTTCCTTTTCTTCGCTTTTATGTCCAGCATCCTCGAAAAGGACTCTCTTGTAGGGAAGTATCCGTCGAGAGACTTTGCAAGCTCATCTAAGTGCGTGGCAATTGCTTGCTTCAGTTCCGCGGGTACAGAAATGTCTCCGATTCCAGATACATCTTCGATCTTACTTACACAGTCGTCCAGCAGGGGAAAGTTTGCGAAGTTGTTTTTAATTTTTTTTTTTTAAGTTTTACCTTTATGTAACCAGGCAAGCCAGTTAAGAACACATTCTTATTTTCAATGACGGCCTGGGAACAGTGGGTTAACTGCCTGTTCAGGGGCAGAACGACAGATTTGTACCTCGTCAGCTCGGGGGTTTGAACTCGCAACCTTCTGGTTACTAGTCCAAAGCTCTAACCACTAGGCTACGCTGCCGCCCCGTTCTCTGTTCGTCATTTCCATAACTGTAGCTTTTTTTGAAAAGCTTTCAAGTTTTCCTCCGCTTCGATGATGTTGACACCACCACCCTGCATCTTTTGATTGAGATGATTGAGAGCTGCGAAGATATCAGCCATGTACGCTAAAATGAGGATGAACTCAGAATTTTGACGCAATCTGCATGACAATGTTGGTGCTCTTGCAAAAACAGGGCTAATTCCACACGCACGGCAAAAACACGATTCAGCACCTGTCCCCGGGATAACCACCGAACGTTAGAATGGTACAGAAGTACATCGAATTCAGAGCCCATTTCTTTACACAGCTCACTGAAGATGCGGTGCCTCAGAGCACTAGTTCGCACATAGTTCATGAAATCCACTACAATTTTGAATACTTCTGCCAGTTTTGGAGGCAAGGTTTTTGTTGCCAACGCATGCCTGTGCAGAATACAATGCGTAACAAATGTGTGGTGCATTGGCTTTCACTAGCGCACCAAAACAAGACTTTCTTCCCAGCATGACTGGAGCTCCGTCCGAACAAACTGCAGAAACCATATCCCACGAAAGATTGTCGTCTTTGAAGAAGTCATCCACAAGTTTCTTCACATCGGCTGCCTTAGTTGTTGTTGTAAGAGGCTTACAAAATAAAATAAAAATCTTCCTTTATCACGCCGTCTTTCACATAGCGCACGAATACAGCAAGCTGGCTTAGATTGAAAACGTCTGTGGCCTCGTCGAGTTGAAGGCTGAATTTTGCCGGGCTTGAAATCAGATCAGCAACTACTTGAGCCAAGATGTCTTTGCTCATGTCCTCTATTCTGTCGCTGATGGTGTCATTTGAAAGAGGAATTTGGCATAACTTAACTTCAGCCTCTTTTCCCAGCATGATATTCGCTATCTTCAACACAACTGGTTTTATGAGTGTTTCACCAATGGTGTGTGGTTTGCCCTGCTTTGCGATCAGGTAAGCAACTTCGTACGATGCTGTGAGGATCGGTTTGTTGATGGGTACAAAGCCGAGAACAGGCAGAGTAGCCTTTTCATCGAATCTGTCTCTCTTCACCTTGAATTCAGCGAGCGTGGTGTTCTCGTATTTTCCATCTCCATGCAGCTTAAGGAAGTATTCTCTTCGTTTTGCCGGTGCTAGAATATAATTACTCAACTTGGCATTGAAAATCATGCAGTTAGGACGCTGACTCCCATCACGTTCCGTTATACATGTGAATCCATATTGTACATATTCGTCCGACCACTTTCTTTTTTTGCTCGACATAGTAAGTATGAAGGGATTAAAATATTAAGTAGGAAATCACAAGACGTACCATCACGACAGTCACAAGTCGACTACTGAGCGCACCAAATTCCCTGCAGCACAGATAGGCCAAGCGATGTAGCGTGATCACCTGCAGCCAATGATGGCCAAGCGGGGCGTGTCATCACGAATCATATGAGTCGGATGTTTGTCTTGACCTCCGCCGAACCCCTGAGACTGACTCACCGATCGAACCCAGGTTAATTAAGAACCACTGCATTAGATCAACTCGAGCGTTTCCACCTTCTCACGACACTTATTTTCTCCCACTAGCCAATTTTGTAACTAATTGGCGACACATTTTCACGCGAATATTCTAAAATCTACATAAATAAAATATGCACATTTTCCCACCAGAGATGCGTTTCCATCAAATGCACTTGTTGCGGATAAGTCTGTGCGTGCAGACGTAGTACACATAAAATGTGTTATCCCATGTACCGAATAAAAAATAATAAGTAAAATGGGTTTCCATCGCATTTTCAACTCTACTGATGGTTTTGACACAGAAAAATGTTGCGTTAAGTAGCAAATTTGCCAACTCTGGTTTTGGCATGTGAACTCTAGCCAACAGCTCGCAGATAGCGCAGGTATAGCTTGCATTAGATTATTATGGACAGAATAGTAACAATATTTGCCCAAAATCAATAATAATATTCCACCAGATAATTATTGGAAAGGGACACCCTGTGAAGTTAACGGCATGCTTTATCCAAGTCGTAGTGGGAGGACTACACAACATGTTACTCCAATTTTACTTCGATATGATGGTTATTACATCCATATATGCATATAAAAGCATTTCCAGCTACATTTCTCCCACATTTTACAGACACAAAAAGATCCCACCTTGTCTAGCGTATATATAGTTTTCAGACAAATGTTCTGTTTCCGTCAGGTCTGTTGTGGTATTTTTTTTATCCAACATGTACTTTACTCACACCAAAAGGTTGGATGGAAACCTGGTTACTGACCACTAACCAGGTTTCCATCCAACCTTTTGGTGTGAGTAAAGTACATGTCGGATAAAAAAAAACACAACAGACCTGACGGAAACAGAACATTTTTAAGTCAACTTTCCAAATGTCGACAAAACAAAATACACTAGACAAGGTGGAATCATTATAGGTCTGGAAAATTAATTAATTATGCGATAAAATGTCGCTGGAAACCCTTTTATGCACATGTAATAATAACCATCATATCGAAGTCCATTTGGGAGTCACGCAATAATGTGCGGTCCACCCACTAAGACTTGTAGGGAAAGCATGCCGTTTATTAGGCTACAGATTAAATAAGTTATGATGAACTTCACAGGGTGTTGAAAGTGTAAGGTGATGAACTTGATGCTCCTTTCTAATAAATATTGAGGGTCTTATTCTGGTGACATGATCAAATGCCGTTTGACAAATCAAAACAATCTTGCTCTTCTGTCCATAATAATCTCATGTAGGCTATGCCTGCACTGTATATCTACGAGCGGTTGGCTAGAGCGCATGTGCCAATACTAGAGTGGGCACACTCGCTATATAACAAAAACATGTTATAAAGGAAGCGGATCCTTTGTTCGGATCACCAACCAGGACATTAAATCTAATCAAAAAGGCAGACCCAAAACAACGTTGCTGCAGAAGAGTTAGACGGAGCAGCCTCCTGGTCAGACTTCGAAGGAATGCACACCACCCACCGTTTTCCGAGTATATTACTCGCCAATGTCCAGTCTCTAGACAACAAGGTAGACAATTAGGGCATATGTTGCCCTCCAGAGAGACATCAGAGATTGTAATGTTCTCTGTTTCATGGAAACATGGCTCTCTCGGGATATGTTGTCAGAGTCGGTACAGCTACCGGGTTTCTTCATGCATTGCACCGACAGAAATAAACATCTCTCTGGGAAGAAGAAGGGCGAGGGTGAAGGCTTCATGATTAATGACTCGTGGTGTAATCATAACAACATACAGGAACTCAGGTCCTTTTGTTCACCTGACCAAGAATTCCATACAACCAAATGCAGACCATATTATCTCCCAAGAGAATTCTCATCGGTTATCGTCACAGCCACGTATATCCCCTCAAGTGTATACCACAACAGCCCTCAAGGAATTTCACCGGACTTTATATAAACTGGAAACCATATATCCCGAGGATGCATTTATTGTAGCTGGGGATTTTAACAAAGCAAATTTGAGGAAAGAATAAATACCTAAATTCTATCAGCACATTTTTTGTAGCATTCGCATGGGAAATACACTAGACCACTGCTGCTCTAACTTCCTTGATGCATACAAGGCCCTCCCCTGCTCTCCCTTTGGCAAATCCGACCACGACTTAATTTTGCTCCTACCGTCCTATAGGCAGAAACTCAAACAGGATGTACCCGTGACAAGAACCATTCAATGCTAGTCTGACTAATCGGAATCCACTCTTCAAGATTGTTTTGATCACTCACACTGGGAAATGTTCCAGGCAGCCTCAGAGAATAACATTGATTTATAAGCTGATTCGGTGAGTGAGTTTATAAGGAAGTGCATTGGAGATGTTGTACCCTTTGTGACTTAAAACCTACCCTAACCAGAAATCTTGGATAGATGGCGGCATTCGCACAAACGTGAAAGCGTGAATCATCGCATTTAACCATGGAAAGATGACTGGGAATATGGCCGAACATAAACAGTGTACTTATTCCCTCCGTAAGGCAATCAAACAAGCGAAATGTCATAGGGACAAAGTGAAGTGGCAATTCAATGGCTCAGACACGAGATATATGTGGCAGGGTCCACATGCAATTACGGACTACAAAAAGAAAACCAGCCAAGTCACGGACACTGACGTCTTGCTTCCAGACAAACTAAACACCTTCTTTGCCTGCTTTAAGGATAATACAATGCCACCGACACGGCCCGCTACCAAGGACTGCGGGCCCCCCCTCTCCTTCTCCGTGGCCGACGTGAGTAAGACATTTAAATGTGTCAACCATCGCAGGGCTGCTGTCCCCAGATGGCATCCCTAGCCGCATCCTCAGAGCACGCGCAGACCAGCTGGCTGGTGTGTTTACGTACATATTCAATCTCTCCCTATCCCAGTCTGCTGTCCCTACATGCTTCAAGATGGCCACAATTGTTCCTGTACCCAAAAAGACAAAGGTAACTGAACTAAATGACGTAGCACTCACTTCTGTCATCATGAAGTGCTTTGAGAGACTATCATCACACTGTCCCATCTCGACAAGAGGAATACCCATGTAAGAAGAGTGTTCATTGAGTACAGCTCAGCATTCAACACCATAGTACCCTCCAAGCTCATAATTAAGATTAAGGACCTGAGTCTCAAACCCACCTTGTGCAATTGAGTCCTGGACTATCTGACGGGCCACCCCCAGGTGGTGAGGGTAGGAAACAACATCTCCACTTCACTGATCCTCAACACTGAGGCCCCATAAGGGTGCGTGCTAAGCCCCCTCCTGTACTCCCTGTTCACCCATGACTGCGTGGCCATGCACGTCTCCAGCTCAATCATCAAGATTGCAGACGACAACAGTAGTGGGCTTGATTACCAACAACAACGAGACAGCCTACAGGGAGGAGGTGAGGGCACCGCGTGTGGTGTCAGAAAACAACCTCTCACTCAACATCAACAAAATGAAGGAGATGATCGTTGACTTCAGGAAACAGCAGAGGGAGAAGCCCCTATCAACGGGACAGCAGTGGAGAAAGGAGAACGTTTTATGTTCCTTGGCGTACACACCACGGATAAACTGAAATGGTCCACCTAAACAGACAGTGTGGTGAAGAAGGCGCAACAATGCCTCTTCAACCTCAGGAGGCTGCAGAAATATGGCTCGTCACCTAAAACCCTCAAACTTTTACAGATGCACAATTGAGAGCATCTTGTCGGGCTCTATTGCCCCCTGGTACGGCAACTGCACCGCCCTCAATCGCAGGGCTCTTCAGAGGTTGGTGTGGTCTGCACAACGCATCACCGGGGCAAACTACCTGCCCTCCAGGACACCTACAGCACCCGATGTCACAGGAAGGCCAAAAAGATCAATGACAACAACCACCCGAGCCACTACCTGTTCACCCCGCTACCATCCAAAAGGCGAGGTCAGTACAGGTGCATCAATGCTGGGACTGAGAGACTGAAAAACAGCTCTCAAGGCCATCAGACTGTTAAACAGCCATCACTAACACAGAGGCTTCTGCCTATACACAGACTTGAATCATTGTTCACTTTAAATAATGCAACTTTAATTATGTTTACATATCTTAAACTACTCATCGCATATGTATATACACTATTTTATACCAGCTATTGCATTTTGCTCATGCCGCTTGGTCATCGCTCATCCATATATTTTTACATGTACATATTCTTATTCCACCCATTTAGATGTGTGTATTAGGTAGTTATGGATTTGTTAGATTACTTGTTAGATATTGCTGCACTGTCAGAACTAGAAGCACGAGCATTTCACTACACTTGCATTAACATCTGCTAGCCATGTGTAATTTGATTTGAAATGTTTGAGAAAACCATCAGTAGTTGAAATCAGGAGTTGAAAATGCAATGGAAACCCATTTAATGTGTATTTATTTTTATTTGTTACATGGGACATTGAGAAAAGTGCAATTGCGACCTGCAATTCAGTGCGTTCCTGCATGTGGGCATTCCAGCATCTGCAGGAACACCTATTTATACTTCCATTGAACCATTTTTAAGATGCGGGGGAGTTCCAGTACAGTAGGTGGTGTTAATGCACAATAACGTTGGATGCCAGCCACCAATAAACCCCACAGAAGGGGTGGGGTCGACAACAGCTGCTGGCTAGCCGTACACCGGTAAACAGTGTCCTTCGTCCCTGCATTTCTGTCAACGATGCCGAGGGCAGGTGTTCGGCAGGCGGGAGCGAAGGCCATTTTAGCCAACTAGTCCAGTACACAACAGGCGGGAGGCGATACTGTGTGCTCGTTAGCTAATTAACACACGGTGTCCCTAACTAGCAAGCTAGCGAGTTAGCTAACACACAGTGTCGCCGCAGCCCTCGGTTTTCTCCAGTGCACAGCATGCGAGTGACACTGCGACCTAGCTAACGAGCACACGGTGTCGCTAATTAACAAGATAGCTAGCACACGGTGTATCCCCCAACCTCTCACCAGCTGTGCTAGCGGAAGGCGGGGTGACAACGTGTCCTTAGCCCCCACCTTGCAGGCACTGTTTTCCCGCAGTTCTGTTAACAACAGTAAGGGCAGGGGTTCGGCAGGCGGTAGCGACCAGCTGTCAAGCAAGGCATTACTCCGGGTGCGAGCACAAAAAACGCCAGATAGTTTTATTTCCCTTTTGAACCGGGGGAGGGGTCATGAAGTAACTATTCGGATGCTCGAGGGGGTGGGGCAGGAACGCCCCGAATTGCACACCATTTAATTTTTATGTGCACAATGTCATCACGCACAGCCTTTAATCTGCTGCAACAGGTCAATTTGATAAAAACATATCTGGTGGGAAAATGCGCATGTTTTTTAATGCAGTTTTATCCATATTCGTTTTTAAATCTGTAAACATAGTTACTAAATGACACCTTTCATTTGCAACATTGGATCATGCAAGTTGATCCAGTTAAATGGTTACCAGTTAACTTAACTATTGTAACTAACGTTAATAAAGTGTAGCAACAGTTCACCCTTTGTCTTTGGGAGTATTGTCAAAGATAAATAGACTTTGCAACAATGTATCTAATCAACTACTGGACCCGGGTTGGTTTTCTTTATTATCATAATTTGCCTGAAACCCACAACACGACACCGCACAATCATGCATCACTGGCTCTCACTTACCCGAAGTCCTGGTCCATAGACTTAAAGAAGAATTTGTAGTTGGGCTTGTTCAAGACCTGTTTAAAATCCAACAAAGTGATATTTTCGGCAGGAATCTGAATCTTCACCAAATACGGCGTCTCCTCCTCGTCGATGTGGTATATTATTTTGGTTTCCGCCATTTCAGCAGCAACTTTTTTTCAGCTGTACCACACAAATTGTGGAAGAGAAAGGTAGCTAGTTAGCTAACACTAGCTATGCTAACGGGAGAAGGGGGTGAGGATAAGTGCTCTTACAACACTAGCCAGCAGTGAGTTTGCCCTGGCCAGAACTAATAAAAAGGTTTAACATCTACTTATATCACGAACATATCGCCTTAGTTTATATCCCCCAAAGAAAAATATATAATTCCCTAACGGCGAAGGGGTTAAAAACCACGCACACGCTACATTCACCAGATCCGCTACCCACAATTTCTCCCCCAACAAAAACATAAGGGGGGGTCTAAAACTTTTCTTTCGACTATTACAAGCCAACGCGGCGTATGACGTCAGGTATGCTCCCTTTACGTTTTTGCTCAACGTGCCACCGTCTGTCTGTATCCAATGGTCTGTAGAAATATTCCAGGAATTTTATTCCAGAACATAATTCATCTTCATGATGATAACCGTTATGCTAAACACACACACACGTGTGGAAGTCAAAACATGAAACAGATATGAAATGCTTTTAATAAATAGCCAAGGACTGTAGTACAATGTAATAATAAAAACTCCATTAATGCCCATCTTCACAGTTGAGAACGGCCTATATTACACCACTAGAGGGAACTCTAAATCAGTGCATAGCAGAAAACAGAGCTGTATACAGAATTTTCTGAAAAACATTAGTGCTACTTACATAAACTAAATCTGATTATGAGGCTGTATACATCAACTTTGATCTTGTAAGCATATTTGTATTTTACAGTTTCAAGGCTGTTTGAGATAGGCCTATAGTTCATTCTGGATCGAGGCCACATTCAAATATTTTGACAATACACATTTCCTTACTTTAGAAAGTCATCAAGGAAAGAAGAAATGATGCATGTAAAAGTGTTCATTCTCCCCTCATTTGCAGAAGAAGCTTGGCCCGAACACTACCGCCACTATGCAGGTCACCCCAAACAACACCCAGAAGACCACGACTAGCAGCTGCACACATACCAGGGTCCTACTGTGGTGCTGCAGCACCTCCACCTCATCAACCAGTCCTCCACCGCTGTGGGGCCTATCGCTGGGGTGCATCTGCTCCACCCGGAGGCTCACTGTGGGCAGGATGATGAAGCGAGAATCCCTGCTGGCCTCCAGGGAGAGGACCACACTCTGAGTGACTGTGGCCAGTCGGGTGGCCACCGATGTGGGCATGCGGAAGGCCATGGGCGGCAGCTGGGCCAGGATGCGGGAGTTGCAGGGCAAGGTGAGGGGGTCACCTGTCTCCAGCGTGGTGAGGTGGCGGCAAAGGGGGCAGGAGATGGCAGGACTGGGAGGGCTCTGGGGGTCCGAGGGGTCAGTTGGATACGGGGACAGCTGGATCCTCTGGAGGCACTCGGTGCAAAAGACATGGAGGCACTCCAGCATGCGAGGACACTTGTTGCTCTGGTTGTACTCCTGGTAGCAGATGGGACACTCCACATCTGTGGACTCCCCCAGGCTGGGGGTGGCTGCTGAGACTGGGTGCCCCTGGAAGAGCACTGGTTCCGGCGGCTCAGCCATGGTGAGTGAGAGGGTGAGATGGAGGTGGGAATGGGAGTGGAAGGGGGAGTGGGGGTTCAGGGTTAGACTGCTGTAGGGACTGTTAGATGTTCTCTTGTATGTCTGCAGAACCTGGAGGGAGATATGATATGATCAAATATTGATTATATTCTTATATGTACAGTATACGTGTTCCTATAGTATAGGCCATTTCATCCTGTTTCAGTATGTGTGTAACATAGAGAAAATAAAATGCGCCTATATGGGGTTAAAATGTTAAATCGATGTAAAGCCTGCCCCTTAGTCCCTAGCAGTGGGGAGCTGAGGAAATAGGTTGCAAGTTCAAACCCCCGAGCTGACAAGGGACAAATCTGTCGTTCTGCCCCTGAACAGGCAGTTAACCCACTGTTCCTAGGTCGTCATTGAAAATAAGAATTTGTTCTTAACTGACTTGCCTAGTTAAATAAAGGTTACAAAAAATAAAATTTAAAATTTAAAAAAGGCGGAAAAGTGAAAGTAGAGAAACAAAGGAGGACAGGAGCTGTGGATGGAAGTGATTACTGGGGCCTACTCTCTCTCTCTCTCTCTCTCTCTCTCTCTCTCTCTCTCTCGTTGTGTTTGAAGAATTTCTTGCTGCAGGCTAGGTAACATTATAACCAACGCGAAGTTCATACAATGCAGAAGAACAGCCTCAGGCCTACTGAGTTTGAATTCCACTGATAGTTGACTAGTGAAATATAGATTTGTTTCAAGTAAATTGCCAATGATCTAATCTCTGAGCATTGTTCCACTGCTGCATAATAGGGCCAATGAACCAAAATATGCAATTCAAGTTTAGCATACATTATGGCAAAGGAGTATACCCACTGTATTGTACTCATCTGATATTTCGTCAGGCGTTTATGTGTTTACCTCATTAAGATCACAGTGCTATTCTAGTCCCAACCCTCCACTCACACGGGACAGAGCAAGGCATGCCTGACTCAAGAGAGCAGTTGCCTAGCAGTAGGGATCTATTTTGTATTGGGCCACAGGAGCAGACAGAGATGGTAAGAAATACATTTACAACTGGAATTGATCTAGCTGTACATGTAATAAGATCAAAGTAATGAAGTTATAGCTTTGATTTTGTTCAATAACCTCAATAGATTTTGAAAAATTAACTATTTTTCATAAAATTGTACAGTTATCTTAGCTAGCTGAATTGCTAGCAGAATTGTTTACTTGTTGCTAAGCAGTTGCTAGGGACTCTCCTGGAAGAAGCTAGCTAGCTTACAAAGAATAACAACAAAACATATCTAGTTAACAGAAGAAAGGAAGACAAAATAAGGACAAAAGAAGGACAGAAGAAAAAGGAAAAGAAAGAGGACAACAAAGTGAAACAGTCAGCACTTCTATTGCAACTTCGTATTTCGTCGTCCTAACGTAGTCTACACTGCTATCTGCCCAGCAGCTAGCCAGCTAGCAAACGTCCACCGTCTACCGAATAGCAGCACTGTAGAAACTATTACACTCAACTGAACGACTTGATTAGTGTAGTGTTAGCTAGCTACATAGTTGTCTTTGCTGTCTTCGTATCCAAGATAATTGTGTAGTTTAGAGCGTGTAGTCTTAGAGTGATTATCTTAATTTACCGAGGTTAGCTAGCCAGCTATTTGTCGTCCTTAACGTAGGAGACACTGCTAGCTAGCCAACAGCTAGCCAACGTCTACTGAATAGAACTTCCGCACTCAACAACCCGGTCGCATTCCGCTTCGCTCCACAGGTAGTATCACATTTTCATTTCATTTCATTACAGCACAACGGTTTGATTTGTTTGATCGTAGCTAGCTACATAGCTAGCTACATAGCCGTCTGTGTATCAAAGATAATTGTGTAGTCTAGAGCGATTTTCTAGGTTAGCTAGCCAGCTATTGTCGTTCTTTAACGCAACGTAACGTAATCAACACTGCTAGCTAGCCAGCTAGCCCCCGAATAGCAGCACTGTAGAGACTATTACACTCAACGGAACGACTTGATTAGTGTAGTGTCAACAACGCAGCCACTGCCAGCTAGCCTACAAAGTCAACAACGCAGCCACTGCCAGCTAGCCTACTTAAGCAGTACTGTGTCATTTTAATCATTTTAGTCAATAAGATTCTTGCTACGTAAGCTTAACTTTCTGAACATTCGAGACGTGTAGTCCACTTGTCATTCCAATCTCCTTGCATTAGCGTAGCCTCTTCTGTAGCCTGTCAACTATGTGTCTGTCTATCCCTGTTCTCTCCTCTCTGCACAGACCATACAAACGCTCCACACCGCGTGGCCGCGACCACCCTAATCTGGTGGTCCCAGCGCGCACGACCCACGTGGAGTTCCAGGTCTCCGGTAGCCTCTGGAACTGCCGATCTGCGGCCAACAAGGCAGAGTTCATCTCAGCCTATGCCTCCCTCCAGTCCCTCGACTTCTTGGCACTGACGGAAACATGGATCACCACAGATAACACTGCTACTCCTACTGCTCTCTCTTCGTCTGCCCACGTGTTCTCGCACACCCCGAGAGCTTCTGGTCAGCGGGGTGGTGGCACCGGGATCCTCATCTCTCCCAAGTGGTCATTCTCTCTTTCTCCCCTTACCCATCTGTCTATCGCCTCCTTTGAATTTCATGCTGTCACAGTTACCAGCCCTTTCAAGCTTAACATCCTTATCATTTATCGCCCTCCAGGTCCCCTCGGAGAGTTCATCAATGAGCTTGATGCCTTGATAAGCTCCTTTCCTGAGGACGGTTCACCTCTCACAGTTCTGGGCGACTTTAACCTCCCCACGTCTACCTTTGACTCATTCCTCTCTGCCTCCTTCTTTCCACTCCTCTCCTCTTTTGACCTCACCCTCTCACCTTCCCCCTACTCACAAGGCAGGCAATACGCTCGACCTCATCTTTACTAGATGCTGTTCTTCCACTAACCTCATTGCAACTCCTCCAAGTCTCCGACCACTACCTTGTATCCTTTTCCCTCTCGCTCTCATCCAACACTTCCCACACTGCCCCTACTCGGATGGTATCGCGCCGTCCCAACCTTCGCTCTCTCTCCCCCGCTACTCTCTCCTCTCCCATCCTATCATCTCTTCCCTCTGCTCAAACCTTCTCCTACCTATCTCCTGATTCTGCCTCCTCAACCCTCCTCTCCTCCCTTTCTGCATCCTTTGACTCTCTATGTCCCCTATCTTCCAGGCCGGCTCGGTCCTCCCCTCCCGCTCCGTGGCTCGACGACTCATTGCGAGCTCACAGAACAGGGCTCCGGGCAGCCGAGCGGAAATGGAGGAAAACTCGCCTCCCTGCGGACCTGGCATCCTTTCACTCCCTCCTCTCTACATTTTCCTCCTCTGTCTCTGCTGCTAAAGCCACTTTCTACCACTCTAAATTCCAAGCATCTGCCTCTAACCCTAGGAAGCTCTTTGCCACCTTCTCCTCCCTCCTGAATCCTCCCCCTCCTCCCTCTCTGCAGATGACTTCGTCAACCATTTTGAAAAGAAGGTCGACGACATCCGATCCTCGTTTGCTAAGTCAAACGACACCGCTGGTTCTGCTCACACTGCCCTACCCTGTGCTCTGACCTCTTTCTCCCCTCTCTCCAGATGAAATCTCGCGTCTTGTGACGGCCGGCCGCCCAACAACCTGCCCGCTCGACCCTATCCCCTCCTCTCTTCTCCAGACCATTTCCGGAGACCTTCTCCCTTACCTCACCTCGCTCATCAACTCATCCCTGACCGCTGGCTACGTCCCTTCCGTCTTCAAGAGAGCGAGAGTTGCACCCCTTCTGAAAAAACCTACACTCGATCCCTCCGATGTCAACAACTACAGACCAGTATCCCTTCTTTCTTTTCTCTCCAAAACTCTTGAACGTGCCGTCCTTGGCCAGCTCTCCCGCTATCTCTCTCAGAATGACCTTCTTGATCCAAATCAGTCAGGTTTCAAGACTAGTCATTCAACTGAGACTGCTCTTCTCTGTATCACGGAGGCGCTCCGCACCGCTAAAGCTAACTCTCTCTCCTCTGCTCTCATCCTTCTAGACCTATCGGCTGCCTTCGATACTGTGAACCATCAGATCCTCCTCTCCACCCTCTCCGAGTTGGGCATCTCCGGCGCGGCCCACGCTTGGATTGCGTCCTACCTGACAGGTCGCTCCTACCAGGTGGCGTGGCGAGAATCTGTCTCCTCACCACGCGCTCTCACCACTGGTGTCCCCCAGGGCTCTGTTCTAGGCCCTCTCCTATTCTCGCTATACACCAAGTCACTTGGCTCTGTCATAACCTCACATGGTCTCTCCTATCATTGCTATGCAGACGACACACAATTAATCTTCTCCTTTCCCCCTTCTGATGACCAGGTGGCGAATCGCATCTCTGCATGTCTGGCAGACATATCAGTGTGGATGACGGATCACCACCTCAAGCTGAACCTCGGCAAGACGGAGCTGCTCTTCCTCCCGGGGAAGGACTGCCCGTTCCATGATCTCGCCATCACGGTTGACAACTCCATTGTGTCCTCCTCCCAGAGCGCTAAGAACCTTGGCGTGATCCTGGACAACACCCTGTCGTTCTCAACTAACATCAAGGCGGTGGCCCGTTCCTGTAGGTTCATGCTCTACAACATCCGCAGAGTACGACCCTGCCTCACACAGGAAGCGGCGCAGGTCCTAATCCAGGCACTTGTCATCTCCCGTCTGGATTACTGCAACTCGCTGTTGGCTGGGCTCCCTGCCTGTGCCATTAAACCCCTACAACTCATCCAGAACGCCGCAGCCCGTCTGGTGTTCAACCTTCCCAAGTTCTCTCACGTCACCCCGCTCCTCCGCTCTCTCCACTGGCTTCCAGTTGAAGCTCGCATCCGCTACAAGACCATGGTGCTTGCCTACGGAGCTGTGAGGGGAACGGCACCTCAGTACCTCCAGGCTCTGATCAGGCCCTACACCCAAACAAGGGCACTGCGTTCATCCACCTCTGGCCTGCTCGCCTCCCTACCACTGAGGAAGTACAGTTCCCGCTCAGCCCAGTCAAAACTGTTCGCTGCTCTGGCTCCCCAATGGTGGAACACACTCCCTCACGACGCCAGGACAGCGGAGTCAATCACCACCTTCCGGAGACACCTGAAACCCCACCTCTTTAAGGAATACCTAGGATAGGATAAAGTAATCCTTCTCACCCCCCTTAAAAGATTTAGATGCACTATTGTAAAGTGGCTGTTCCACTGGATGTCATAAGGTGAATGCACCAATTTGTAAGTCGCTCTGGATAAGAGCGTCTGCTAAATGACTTAAATGTAATGTAAATGTAAATAGATATTCCACACAAATTTGGTCAACATTTACCCTGTGTAATTTGGTTGACAATAATTCTAATGACTCCTAGACATGCACAGACACAAATGACACAGAATGACAAAACATTAGGGCTGTCAGAGTTAATCAGTTAACTCATGTTACGTTTTGGTAATTTTAGTACATGCATTTTTTTAAATCATTATTATTAATCAAATTTTCTGAAAGCATTCAAAATACATTGAAAACATACCAAATACATAATCTTTGCCAGTGTTTCCCAACCGGGAGTACGCGTCTCCTTAGGGGTAGGTGGGCAGTCCCCAGGGGGTATTTGGAAGAAGACATTTTTGGGGGAAACATTACCAAAAATATATATTACATTTCTTAAAATGTTATTACGCAGGAAAACATTTACTGCGGTCACTGGTGTGAAATATGTAGTTATTTTATATTTTTAGGCCTACTTTTTGACTTTACTGGCCTCTGCCTGCCGGTTGGCTCAACGTTTGATCCTCTGCTCGCGCCAAGTGCTCGTGATCCTTTGCTCCAAGGGCTATAATATGCCTGCTGCTGTTATCCTGACAGAAACTATGAATGGTAAGACAGAAGTAGATGCACTGAAGACGTTACAGTTGTCAAATAACACAGTGTGCCGTAGGATCTATGACATGGGCATTGATATTGTTGATCAATTGGTGGGGGGGAAAAAAACTTTTTTTCTGCAGTTGGACAAATCGACTGATGTCAATGGGGAAGCCCAGTTGATTTCGTTTTTGTGATACAGATACATTTCGGTAATGAATGAGCACATTCTGTTCTGCAAGAAGCTAACGGGGAGAAGTACAGTTGGGGCTGTGTTTAACGTCATTGACAGTTTTTTTCACAGAGCACAATCTGGATTTGAAATCCTGTGTTCGTGTGGGCACGGGATCGTGCTGCATCAATGCCTGGGAGAGGGAAATTATTAACGTTAATTGGCCACACAAAGAAGGTAAATCCCACTGTATCGTTCACAGAGAGGCATTGGCCAGCAAGATAATGAGTTATGAGATGTATGATGTTTTGAATGATGCAGTGAAAGTGATTCATTTCCAGGCCTCTGAATCACCGAATGTTTGAAAGGCTCTGTGATGACAGTGGGACTGTGCACCAGCAGCTACTGCTTCATAGCGACGACAACCGTTGTCTCTACCGAGGGAAATCGCAACAGAGGCTTTTTGGCTGTGTGCTGAAGTAAGTGATTTTCTGTCTGTGCACTCACACCCCTTGTGGAACACAGACTGGGGTGTCCTCCTTGTCTATCTTGCTGATGTGTTAAGCAAACTGAACAACCTGAATCTAACTCTGTGAGGTAAAGACGAGGGGGAAGTGAGGGGGACATAATATATATAAATATTTTTTTATCTAGTCAGATAAACACTCCAAACAGCCTATCCGACCGCTCGGAGGCATCCGCATGGTCCTAAAGCACACCGTGGCCTCGTTTTGTATCACATTCCAATGATAAAACTGGGGAGGACAAAAAGCAATTTCATAATGTCCCTAGTGAAAGTTTCGCCCCTGGTAAAGACACACATTCTAAACATGCATGACAAAGTCGATTCATGAAGAAGATCAAACTCTGGGAGAGGAACTGTGAAGATGGGGCTAAAAAGTTGTTTCCAGCAGCATGACACCAAACCTTTTACAGTGCTCCTATGGTGCAAATAGTACTCTCACATTTATCCAAACTCAACAGTGAGTTCAACTCCTACTTCCCTGACATTGAAAACAAGTCTGCCAAACTTCACTGGGTGCATAATCCCATATTTTGTCAAATTTACACCTATGAATCTATGAATCACTCCGGTCGCACAAGCATGAGGGGGTACTACAGGCAGGTCAAAGTGTTTTAGGGTACAGTACCCAAAAAGGTTGGGAACCACTGATCTATGCAACTAAAAATAACAATGCAATGTAAAAATAAGATTGAGGTTGAAGTGTGCTTTCTCAATTTACCTAATTTAGCTAACCGTTACTTTAGACAAAATTAAGACAACAATATTCTTGTAATGTTTTTTTGTATGAAAGATCTTAAACTACAGCTTAATTTGAGCATGTCGGGGTGGCAGGTAGCCTAGTGGTTAGAGCGTTGGGCCAGTAACCGAAAGATCGAATCCCCTTCGGCCCCAGAACAAGGCAGTTAACCCACTGTTCCTAGGCCGTCATTGTAAATAAGAATTTGTTCTTAACTGACTTGCCTTGTTAAATAAAAAAGTGCAGAATTTGTGATTAACCGCGATTAATCACATCAAATCCTGCGATTAACTTAAATAAATGTTGCCATAGTTTGAAAGCCCAACAAAATAATACATAGGCCTACTTTATGGTGTCAGATAACGGTTATGATAGCCTGTGTATTAATATATTGCTACTTTATCTATGTATGTCAGTTGATATCAAAACACCATGGGAGTGAAACTCACTGACACTTCATCACTATGTAGTGTGGGCAGAAGATAAAGAAGACTTACCTCCTCACACACACAGTCAGACACCCCTCGGATCACGGCTCTGTACCAAAGTTCTCACTTAGCCATAATACATATCTTCCTCCTTTTCTGTCCACCACGTACAGTAAACATCCAATCTACCTCTCTCCCTCTTATCTTTGCTGGCTCGCTTACTCTCCCTTTCTATTCTTCACCCTGTATCTCCTCTCCTCCCTTGCTCTACCCATCCCTTGACATCTTCTCATCTCTCCTACTGGGCCCAGGGTTGTCTCCTGGTTGCCCTGACATTAATTAACTCATCTCCAGGTGACGTGGTGGTAACTAGTAACCAGGGACACGTAATAGGTAGTAGCCACCTCCTCTAACCCTGACACTTCTCACTGTCCTGACAGTACAGCATTTGTATTTACATTGATTTTGTCAATGTACAGGTTATTCAGAATGACGACAGCATAAGACATACTGTTGTGAGTCAAATTGCTGTGGATGTCAATCAAGAGGGGAATTAATTTGTTTATGATTTTGGTATCAGTTCAAAAAGCAGCAACCTGATAAATAGTTGAGTTACTGGTGCTGGTCTAATGGAACTCACATAATGTCTTCCCTTCTATCTGTATGTCTGTAAGACCCTCGGAAACCGATTGCATATGTTAACATCCTCTGTGAATTATCTACAGAAAAACATTTCTCTGATCATGCATGTACTGTATGCAGCCAAATAAGGTCCTGATACAGATCCAAGAAGTTTGGTCGGCAGTTGGGCTCCCGAGTGGCGCAGCGGTCTAAGGCACTGCACCTCAGGGTTGGAGGTATCACTACAGACCCTGGTTCGATTACAGGCTGTATCACAAACGGCCGTGATTGGGAGTCCCATAGGGCGGCACAAAATGGGTCCGGGTTAGGGTTTGGCCAGGGTAGGGCGTCATTGTAAATAAGAAGTTGTTCTTAACTGACTTGCCTAGTTAAATAAAGGTTAAATAAATAAATTAAATAGGTAGCCAAAAACAGGACATGAACAGATCACCCTTTGCCCATTTCACAAATATTGTGTGTGCGTGTTAGCGTGTGTGTCTGTGCACGCGCACTGTGTTATGATTTTTGCGTGTGAATATGTGTTACAATTATACATTAATATTTACACACTATTCACATATACATATTAATATACAGTCTGACCCATAATTATTAGCATCCTTGATAAAAAAAAGACTGTATAATATGAATAATACATATTGGATGCTCAAAAAAAGAAAAGGGAAATATTATTTTTAGAGTAAGCAATTTTGTTTAACAAGCAATACAAAAAAATCCCATCAGCAGTGCTAGTAGAAAATTCAAGGTTTATTTATTTTGGGGGAGGAGAGGGGGGGATAAGACTGAGATGTCTTATTTAAGGTACTCTTTGACGAGGTAGGATTTCAGACGTTTTTGGATGATGGATGGGGACTCTTCTGTCGTTGCATCAGGGGGAATCTGGTTACACCATTAGGGTGCCAGGACAGAGAAGAGCTTTGACTGAGCTGAGCGGGAGCTGATCTCCCGCAGGGAGACCAGAGGTGGCAGAACTGTGTGTTCAGGTTGGGATGTAGGGTTTGAGCACAACCTGAAGTTCGGGAGGGGCAGTTCCCCTTGCTGCTCCATAGGCAAGCACCATGGTATTGTAGTGGATGCGAGCTTCGACTGGAAGCCAGTGGAGAGTGGGGTGACATGGGAGAACTCAGGAAGGTTGAACACCAGGCAGGCTGCGGCATTCTGGGTAAGTTGCAAGACCTGATATGACGAGTGCCTGGATTTGGACCCGCGCTGCTTCTGTGTGAGGAAAGGTCGTCCTCTGCGGATGAACCTGCAGGAGCGAGTCACTGTTTTGATGTTTGCAGATCCTAGTCACGCCAAGGTTCTTTGCACTCTGGGTGGTTGACACTGTGGAACTGTCGACTGTGATGAAGAGATCTTGGAGCGGGCAGGCCTTCCCCAAGAGGAAGAGCAGCTCCGTCTTGTCGAGGTTGAGCTTGAGGTGGTGGGCTGACATCAAAGCTGAGGTATCTGCCAGGCACGCAGAGATGCGTGTCGCCACCTGGGTGTCAGAAGGGGTGAATGAGAAAAGTAGTTGAGTCATCTGCATGGCAATGACAGGAGAGACCATGGAATTTGTTTATTGTCACATACACCAGATAGGTGCAGTGAAATGTGTTGTTGACTAAACATCAAGATATATGATAAACAGATATGATGATTTGTATGTCAGTGTGTGTGCTTGTAGAGTCAGTATAAATGTGTGTGCATGTGATGTGTTTGTGAGCAAATTAAGCATGTGCGTGTTGGAGTGTCAGTGTGCGTGAGTGTGTAAAGTCCTGTGAGTGTGCAAAATGTAATACAAAGGTCAGCTTAGATAGTCTGTGTAGCCATTCTGTTAGCTATTTAGCAGTCTTATAGCTTGGAGATAGAAGCTGTTCAGGAGCCTGTTTGTGTCAGACTTTATGCACTGGTACCGCTTACCATGCAGAAGCAGAGAACAGTCTATGGCAGGGGTATTCAAACTCTTACCCTATGAGGTCCGGAGCCTGCTTGTTTTCTGTTCTACCTGATAATAAATTGTACACGCCTGGTGTCCCAGGTCTAAATCAGTTCCTGATTAGAGGGAACAATGAAAAAATGGTGTGGAACTGGCTTCGAGGTCCAGAGTTGAGTATGATGGGTCTATGGCTTGGGTGGCTTTAATGATTGTCCTGGCCTTCCTTTCATACTGCTTTACTTAGAGGTCCTGGATGGTAGGAAGATCGGCCCCGTGATGTACTGGGCTGTCCGCACCACCCTCTGTAGCAGTGATACAGCCAGTCAAAATGCTCTCGATGGTGCAACTATAAAACTTATTGATGATTTGAGGACCCATGCTGAACCTTTTCAACAGACTGTGTGTGTGTGTGTGTGGACCATTGTAAGTCCAAGGTGATTATCTAGGTGGGTGAGGCCAGTGTGGAGAGCAAGGGTGTCTAGGATTATGAAGTTGATGTACGCTATAACCAGCCTTTCAAAGCACTTCATTATTACAGGTGTGAGTGCTACAGGGCAGCAGTTATTGTTTCATGAAGCTATAATGTTCTTGGGAACAGGAATGATGGGGGTAACCTTAAGACTTGGGGATTACAGACTGGGCTAATGAGAGGTTGAAAATGACTGTGAATATGCCTGTCAGCTGTTCTGCGCATGCTCTGAGATCACACTCTGGAATAACGTCCGGCCCCGAGGCCTTGCGAATGTTGACCAGATTAAAGACCTTACATCGGCCTTGGAGAGCGAGATCACCCAGTCCTCTGGGTCGGTAGGGTCCCTCACACACGGCACGGTTGTTATTGTCGAAGTGTGCATAAAAATGTATTGACTTCAACTGGTAGAGAGGTATCATTGGGCAGATCACGCCTGGGTCTTCCTTTGACCCCTGTCCTCAGCCATAGCCTCAGGGTTGTCTGAGATAGCCCTGGGTGCGGTAGCCAGGTCCTTTAGTTTAATGCAAACCTCGGTCTTAATCCAGGGCTTTTGATTGGGAAAGCAGCAAACCTTCACCCTGATTCATTTCCTAATGAAGCCGGTGACGAAGGTCGTAAGCTTGTTGATTTTATCAGCAGAGACTCTGAACATATTCCAGTCAGCCCTAGCAAAGATGTCCTGTAGCATAATCTCTGATTCTGATGACCATTTCTCAACAGAGCGAGTCATGGGTACTTCCTGTTTTAGCTTCTGCTTGTAAACAGGAAGCAGGAGTACGGAGTCATGATATCATTTGCTGAAAGGGGGGCTTGTATGCTTGCTTGTGGGTAGAGTAACAGTTTCTAATAAACTCTAGCAATGCAGTCCTGTAGCACAATCTCTGATTCTGATGACCATTTCTCAAAGGAGTCATAATCTAATTTACCAAATGGGGGACGAGGGAGGGCCGTGTGTGCTTGCTTGTGGTAGAATAACAGTGGTCTTTATCGCCCCTGAGGGCGAAGGAGACGTGTTGATGAAAATAGGGAATCACGTGTCTTAATGACGAATAATTAAAATCGACGGCAACAAGAAAAGCAGCCTCCGCGTCGCAAGTTTTCCTGCTTGTTTATAGTCTCTTACAGTTCGTTAAGTTCCAGATTGTTATTTTTCTTGTCCTGAGGTGAAATGTATACAACAGTCACGATAACAGCTGAAAACTCCCTCGAGAGGTAGATTCGGTATTGGACCATCAGGACGGGTGAATAATGGGTCGAGAGTTCCACTACGCTCTAGTCAGCACACCATTTGTTGTTGATGAAGAGGCAGACCGCTCTTCATTTCCCCAACTCCACTGACCTGTCCACTCACTGAAAGGGGAATCCATTGAGTTGAATAGCCATGGGGGGTATCTTGTCCGAAAGTCATGTTTAAGAAAAGCAATGTTTTTTAAAATCCATTTTTTAAAGCTAAACTTGGTTTTTGCCTGATTAACCTCTGGTGGCAGAGCATTCCATGATGACATGGCTCTATACATAACTGAGCAGCGCGTTCAATCAGTTTTTGGTCTGGGTACAGTGAAGAAACCCAAGGTGGCGTGTTTGGTGATGTATGACAGTTCATGAGGTCGTATCTTATTGAGTCATCATACTGTATGCGCAAGACTGGATGTTGCAATCTTTCACTCACTATAGGATGACTCACTTTCAAAATAGACATGAACCCATGTGGGTGTTATTTCGAATGAAGGAATCTAGGTACTTCCCATGACAAAGGTCAAACAGTGTGTCATTTGGTTATTTTATGGGTTGAACTGGAAATAGGAAAGGGAATGAGAAAGAGAATGTAAAGGAAAGTAAAGTGTACAGTTTGTGAGAATCTCCATTGAAATGTTTTCTGGTCAAGGAATAGGCTTTATCTGGGTCCGGGAAACTGGCCCAATGCCTCTTTTTCTGTTCAGTACAAGTTCTAAACTGTTTTGTTCTTAACATAACCAAATACAGGATCACTTTTTTACAGTAAGTACATCTACAGGTGTTAAGCACAGAGGAAAATGGTTCCCGGAGGACACAACACATCAAGGAGTACAGTCAAGATTCTTTCAGATGTCTCATCCTTCCCAAGATCCTGTTACTCTTGGCTTTGACTGGAGGAGGAGGAGGAAATCTCCATGAAAAGAGTTCCCGGGTCACCTGATACGTCCAGGGCATTGTCTGGATGATTACCGTGGAGGCAAAAGACTGTTGTCACGTCTTTGACCCAACACCACCCCGGAGTGTCAGAAAGAGGAAGCTGCTGGGATTTCTGGGAAGGGAAAAGCCATATGAGGGATTACAGACGGCGAACAGAAACATATACAATAGTATCTGTTGTTGTGTTTTCATAACATATTCTTGTAGAGCATGTGGTTTAACTATCAGCTTGTTTAATATCAAAGTTGTATTAAGCTGATCAAGGGCATATCAAATAAGGTGGAAATCAAAGGGTATCTGAGCCAGTGTGACTAATAAAGAGTAGACAGTGAGACTTATGGGTCGTACGTGACTAATGTGGGTTTATGTATGAGTTATGGTATTAGCAGATTGGCTATGGGATAGCATAGGAAGTTGTGTCAGTCTGATCTCCTGGCAGTCATGGCTTAGTCTGGGTATCAGTCTTTTTAGCTAACATTCCACTCCCCACTCCTGTCTTTGAGAAATGACAGGTAGTGGCAAGGAGTTTAATGTAATAGCTGAACAGAGACAGCAACCAGGCTAGTCATGGCTCAGTCCTGTTCTGTCCAGTTTGGTGCAGTTAAAGTAGTCTGATGTCATCAAGAAAAAGCCTAGAGGGATTTTACCAAGGGATCTGGAATTCTATAAAGACTTTCACTAGTATCTTCCCTGGTCTCTTCTCTCCCCACAGACAAAGACGCACAGACAGATTCACAGACAGGGGCCAGCTTGATGCAGAATAATATCAAAATCACTGTATTTCACAAGACAGGAAACCCTGACTCAAGCACTTTGTCTTACATTTATGGTTCTCTATTATATCTGGGAAATGTTTGTGATAATATCAGACAGACAATGGCCAAACTGTAGCAGAATGGCCCACTAACCTTATTATATATACAGTATAAAGTAAGTGTGGATAAAGAGTGGGAGAAGGGTTATGGCTCAACAATGTGAGGGTTGTCACAAGTTAACACAGCCACAAAGTCATAATTATGGCTAAACTCTACCCATTTCTACCATTTACCTTCTTAAAATGTGATTGTAAACCCAAACCACACTGCTAACCTTATGCCTTTGTAGTTAACTTGGCTTTGCGGCATTGTTAACAGTTAACAAGTGATGACCCTATGTGGGAGTTGCCTCTCTCTTTGATGACATCACTGTATTTTAAAAGATTAGTCATCTGTTAAAACAGTATGTTTGGCAAGCTGTCAAGTGAGATCCCTACCTCCCACGCACTTCCCCCTCTAAAAAATCAAAACACACTGCAGCCTCATAGTCTCATCATTCAGATAGTTAATTCTCGTTGAATGAAACAGCACCCAAAGAGAAACAAAAATGTGTTCAGAATATGAGTGCGGAATTTGTTACAGAAGCTACAACACGGATCGTCGGTGTCCTCGTGAGTTACAGTGTAAGCACATCTTTTGTGAGAGCTGTATCGTGACTCTTTCTCGACCCTCCGTATGTGAAGTGGAATCCAGGAAGGAATGTTCGCGGCAGGACAAGACAATTGTTTGCCCACTGTGCCGGTACACAACGTCGGTCTCGGGTAAAGTGAGGGCAGCGCTTCGGGTAGACGAAGGTATTCTTGAGCGCATGGTGTCATCTGGCGTACTAAGCATGCCAGACGACGAGGAGGATCGTGAAGATGATGAGACGTCTCATGAGAACTCAGCCGAGGAAAGGGACTCCTCTTCGGGTTCCGTAGTTGGAAGGTTCCGCGGTTCCCTGAGGCGCGTCTGGGGCAAATTAACTCGGAATAATGACCAACGGAGAGCGGGTAAATTGCTCTACTCTATTGCAGTACTGTAATTTAGTTTTCACAATAATAAAACACGACTACTCATATTCAATTAGTTTCTATTTATAGCCTATGGCTACTGTTATGGCATTTTCACTACTTAAATTGTTATATTCTATACCTGCCCAAATAAGCATAGCGGGGTTGCCTGCGCTGCAGACGTCTGTATGTGTCCGCTAATACAGGACTATTAAAGGCCCAGTGCACGACTTTTGTGAAATATATACAGTACCAGTCAAAAGTTGACACACCTACTCATTCCAGGGTTTTCTTTATTTTTAGTCCTTCAAGACTGTAAAAGCATTCCTCATGAAGCTGGTTGAGAGAATGCCAAGAGTGTGCAAAGCTGTCATCAAGTCAAAGGGTGGCTACTTTGAAGAATCTCAAATATAAAATATCTTTGGATTTGTTTAACACTGTTTTGGTTACTAATTGATTCCATATGTGTTATTTCATAGTTTGTTTAAACTCTTATTCTACAATGTAGAAAATAGTAAAAATAAAGAAAAAAACATTGAATGGGTAAGTGTCCAAACTTTTGACTGGTACTGGATCTACAGTGGCTTGTGAAAGTATTCACCCCCCTTGGCATTTTTCCTATTTTGTTGCCTGACAACCTAGAATTAAAATATATTTTGGGGGGGGTTGTATCATTTGATTTACACAACATGCCTACCACTTTGAAGATGCAACATATGTTTTATTATCAAACGAACAAGAAATAAGACAAAAAAATTTGAGCATGCATAACTCTTCACCCCCCACATCTAGCCACTGGGATTTTTGCCCATTCTTCAAGGCAAAACTGCTCCAGCTCCTTCAAGTTGGATGGGTTCCACTGGTGTACAGCAATCTTTAAGTCATACCACAGATTCTCAATTGGATGGAGGTCAAGGCTTTGACTAGGCCATTCCAAGACAATTTCAAGACAATTTCCCTGTATTTAGCGCCATCCATCATTCCTTCAATTCTGACCAGTTTCTCAGTCCCTGCCGATGCAAAAACACACCCACAGGATGATGCTGCCACCACCATACTTCACTGTGGGGATGATGTTCTCGGGGTGATTTGAGGTGTTGGGTTTGCGCCACACATAGCGTTTTCCTTGGTGGCCAAAACACTCAATGTTAGTCTCATCTGACCAGCTGTTTGGGGAGTCTCCCACATGCCTTTTGGAAAACACCAATTGTGTTTCCTTATTTAAAAAAAAAATGTAAGCAATGGCTTTTTTTCTGGCCACTCTTCCGTAAAGCCCAGCTCTGTGGAGTGTATCTCTTAAAGTGATCCTATGGACAGATACTCCAATCTGTGGAGCTTTCCAGCTCCTTCAGGGTTATCTTTGGTCTCTTTGTTTCCTCTCTCATTAATGCCCTCCTTGCCTGGTCTGTGAGTTTTGGTGGGCGGCCCTCTCTTGGCAGGTTTGTTGTAGTGCCATATTCTTTCAATTTTTTAATAATGGATTTAATGGTGCTCCGTGGGATGTTCAAAGTTTCAGATATTTTTTTATAACCCAACCCTGATCTGTACTTCTCCACAACTTTGTCCCTGACCTGTTTGGAGAGCTCCTTGGCCTTCATGGTGCCACTTGCTTGGTGGTGCCCCTTGCTTTGTGGTGTTGCAGAGTCTGGGGCCTTTCAGAACAGGTGTGTGTATATACTGAGATCATGTGACACTTAGATTGCACACAGCTGGACTTTATTTAACTAATTATGTGAATTCTGAAGGTAATTGGTTGCACCAGATCTTATTTAGGGGCTTCATAGCAAAGGGGGTGAATACATATGCACACACCACTTTTCTGTTTTTTGTTTTGATTTTTTTTTTTAAACAAGTTTTTTTTTTTTTTCACTTCACCAATTTGGACTATTTTCTTTCTGTCCATTACATGAAATCCAAAATAAAATGCCTTTACATTACAGGTTGTAATGCAACAAAATAGGAAAAACACCAAGGGGGATGAATACTTTTGCAAGGCACTGTATATATCAGTTTTTTTTCCTGCAGATTTTGTTTTACTTCCCGTGGCTATGCAAAGAAGCCTACTATTTATTGTTTTTTTTCATAGGCCTACATATTTATTCTCCCCTTACAGATTGTATGACTGATGAGGACCTACGAGACCTTGCCATGATGTCATGCTACATCCTTTGATGAGGACTTTGTTGGAAAAAAGTAATCAGCTGCTGCTGCACCTGATTGATCAGAGAGAGGGCGTTGCTGTCCACGAGCCAACGCTACAGTATTTAGAATGTAGAAGACTGGCGGGTCCAGTTGGAAGTTGGAGCAAGCAGGAATATAGCCTCTTCGCACCTGTACACGTTGATCTCCCGTTGCTGAAGGCGCCATCCCTGACCCCGAATGACATATTTACCAGCCCTCTGGTTTATTTACGAGAAACTTTACCTGTCACTGAAGGCAATTCTATAATCCTGTTTACTATTCGGTACGGGCTATACAATGTGTGAACTATGGTAAAAATTGTATAAATATACATTTTCTGAAGCTCACTCTCTAGTCCCCATACAGCCTACTAGTTTTCTGTGATTTTACCATGTGATCCTAGATGGCAGCACACCATTAGGAAGATAGGATGTGAATTTGGTTAATTTGAGGAAAGTTGGATATAAATGGTTTTTTTTCTCCACACATTGTAAGAATAAACTAGCAGGAATATAGCTTTGTTTACACAGGCAGCCCAATTTTGAGCTTTTTTAAACTAATTGGTCTTTTAACCAATCACATCAGATCTTTTCCAGAGCTGATCTGATTAGTCAAAATAGCCATTATTGGGTAAACAAAATATCAGAATTGGGCTGCCTGTGTAAATGCAGCCTATGTATTCTATATTAGCCAACTAGGCCTAAATGTAGATTTCTTCTCACTTGCATGTCATAATTTGGTGGTGACCAAACATAAACACAATGGTAAAACAGAATCGAAAAGGCTGAAAATGACAAGACCATATAGGCTTTTCTCTGAAGCCATTTGGCTACCAAATGAAATGTTTTTGTATGAAATTGTCTTTGGTGCTTTGAAGTAGCCTATTTTATTTAACCTTTATTTAACTTGGCAAGTCAGTTAAGAACAAATTCGTATTTACAAAGATGGCCAAAACCTATGACTTCCCATTTCCAAAGATTAGAATAAGTATTTAATATTGTTGGTGCTAAGTTCACAAGCACAAACTTAATATAATGTAATAATGTATAATGTAATTCAGTGTATTTACTTCATTCACTTTCATTGATTGTGCACTTTTTTTAGGCCTATTTTTTGTTGTAATAAAAGCATAAAGGCATACCAATATTACTGTCTTGTTCGTTCATTTTCATCTATAGCCTTGATAAATATGTTGCAGCAGTAACTGATGCTTCCTTTTACCCTGAGAATAAGTTCATCATTTAGGTGAATTAAGGATACAGTTATGAACTTCTGCTCGGTTTACCATTATTATGAATATAAGACAGTTTAAGCTCATACCATATAGGCCTATCCAATAATCAAGAAAATAAATGTTCACAATAGCTACATTTCCATCCAATTAGCAACAGATTTTCATGTGAATATTCAACAATCGCATAAAAACATTATGCACATTTTCCCACCAGAGATATTTCGGTCAAATTGACTTGTTGCAAATAAAAAGATGTGCGTGATAAAGTACCGCACATTTATTTTATTTATTTATTTCACCTTTATTTAACCAGGTAGGCTAGTTGAGAACAAGTTCTCATTTACAACTGCGACCTGGCCAAGATAAAGCATAGCAGTGTGAACAGGCAACAACACAGAGTTACACATGGAGTAAACAATAACCAAGTCAATAACACAGTAGAAAGAAAAAAAAAAGTCTATATACATTGTGTGCAAAAGGCATGAGGAGGTAGGCAGATACTTACAATTTTGCAGATTAACACTGGAGTGATGAATGATCAGATGGTCATGTGCAGGTAGAGATACTGGTGTGCAAAAGAGCAGAAAAGTAAATAAATATAAACAGTATGGGGATGAGGTAGGTAAATTGGGTGGGCTATTTACCGATGGACTATGTACAGCTGCAGCGATCGGTTAGCTGCTCAGATAGCAGATGTTTGAAGTTGGTGAGGCAACCAGGGCTCCGGGCAGGGAGAGCGGAAATGGAGGAAAACTCGCCTCCCTGCGGACCTGGCATCCTTTCACTCCCTCCTCTCTACATTTTCCTCCTCTGTCTCTGCTGCTAAAGCCACTTTCTACCATTCTAAATTCCAAGCATCTGCCTCTAACCCTAGGAAGCTCTTTGCCACCTTCTCCTCCCTCCTGAATCCTCCCCTCCCTCCTCCCTCTCTGCAGATGACTTCGTCAACCATTTTGAAAAGAAGGTCGATGACATCCGATCCTCGTTTGCTAAGTCAAACGACACCGCTGGTTCTGCTCACACTGCCCTACCCTATGCTCTGACCTCTTTCTCCCCTCTCTCTCCAGATGAAATCTCGCGTCTTGTGACGGCCGGCCGCCCAACAACCTGCCCGCTTGACCCTATCCCCTCCTCTCTTCTCCAGACCATTTCCGGAGACCTTCTCCCTTACCTTACCTCGCTCATCAACTCATCCCTGACCGCTGGCTACGTCCCTCCCGTCTTCAAGAGAGCGAGAGTTGCACCCCTTCTGAAAAAACCTACACTCGATCCCTCCGATGTCAACAACTACAGACCAGTATCCCTTCTCTCTTTTCTCTCCAAAACTCTTGAGCGTGCCGTCCTTGGCCAGCTCTACCGCTATCTCTCTCAGAATGACCTTCTTGATCCAAATCAGTCAGGTTTCAAGACTAGTCATTCAACTGAGACTGCTCTTCTCTGTATCACGGAGGCGCTCCGCACTGCTAAAGCTAACTCTCTCTCCTCTGCTCTCATCCTTCTAGACCTATCGGCTGCCTTCGATACTGTGAACCATCAGATCCTCCTCTCCACCCTCTCCGAGTTGGGCATCTCCGGCGCGGCCCACGCTTGGATTGCGTCCTACCTGACAGGTCGCTCCTACCAGGTGGCGTGGCGAGAATCTGTCTCCTCACCACGCGCTCTCACCACTGGTGTCCCCAGGGCTCTGTTCTAGGCCCTCTCTTATTCTCGCTATACACCAAGTCACTTGGCTCTGTCATAACCTCACATGGTCTCTCCTATCATTGCTATGCAGACGACACACAATTAATCTTCTCCTTTCCCCCTTCTGATGACCAGGTGGCGAATCGCATCTCTGCATGTCTGGCAGACATATCAGTGTGGATGACGGATCACCACCTCAAGCTGAACCTCAGCAAGACGGAGCTCCTCTTCCTCCCGGGGAAGGACTGCCCGTTCCATGATCTCGCCATCACGGTTGACAACTCCATTGTGTCCTCCTCCCAGAGCGCTAAGAACCTTGGCGTGATCCTGGACAACACCCTGACGTTCTCAACTAACATCAAGGCGGTGTCCCGTTCCTGTAGGTTCATGCTCTACAACATCCGCAGAGTACGACCCTGCCTCACACAGGAAGCGGCGCAGGTCCTAATCCAGGCACTTGTCATCTCCCGTCTTGATTACTGCAACTCGCTGTTGGCTGGGCTCCCTGCCTGTGCCATTAAACCCCTACAACTCATCCAGAACGCCGCAGCCCGTCTGGTGTTCAACCTTCCCAAGTTCTCTCACGTCACCCCGCTCCTCCGCTCTCTCCACTGGCTTCCAGTTGAAGCTCGCATCCGCTACAAGACCATGGTGCTCGCCACGGAGCTGTGAGGGGAACGGCACCTCAGTACCTCCAGGCTCTGATCAGGCCCTACACCCAAACAAGGGCACTGCGTTCATCCACCTCTGGCCTGCTCGCCTCCCTACCACTGAGGAAGTACAGTTCCCGCTCAGCCCAGTCAAAACTGTTCGCTGCTCTGGCCCCCCAATGGTGGAACAAACTCCCTCACGACGCCAGGACAGCGGAGTCAATCACCACCTTCCGGAGACACCTGAAACCCCACCTCTTCAAGGAATACCTAGGATAGGGTAAGTAAGGGTAAGTAATCCTTCTCACCCCCCCCCCCAACAAGATTTAGATGCAAGTGGCTGTTCCACTGGTTGTCATAAGGTGTATGCACCAATTTGTAAGTCGCTCTGGATAAGAGCGTCTGCTAAATGACTTAAATGTAATGTAAATGTATAAAAGTCTCCAACTTCAGTGATTTTTGCAATTCGTTCCAGTCACAGGCAGCAGAGAACTGGAAGAAAAGGCGGCCAAATGAGGTGTTGGCTTTAGGGATGATCAGTGAGATACACCTGCTGGTGTGCATGCTACGGGTGGGTGTTGCCATTGTGACGAGTGAACTGAGATAAGGCGGAGCTTTACCTAGCATGGACTTGTAGATGACCTGGAGCCAGTGGGTCTGGCGACGAATATGTAGCGAGGGCCAGCCGACTAGAGCATACAGGTCGCAGTGGTGGGTGGTATAAGGTGCTTTAGTAACAAAACGGATGGCACTGTGATAAACTGCATCCTATTTGCTGAGTAGAGTATTGGAAGCTATTTTGTAGATGACATCGCCGAAGTCGAGGATCGGTAGGATAGTCAGTTTTACTAGGGTAAGTTTGGCGGCGTGAGTGAAGGAGGCTTTGTTGCGGAATAGAAAGCCGACTCTAGATTTGATTTTCGATTGGAGATGTTTGAAATGAGTCTGGAAGGAGAGTTTACAGTCTAGAAGGAGAGTTTACAGTCTAGGCTACTGAATAGAAATACAAGTTTAATGGGTTTCCATCTTATTTTCAATTCTACTGATGGTTTTGTCACAAAATGTTTCGTGTTATATAGCGAATGTGCCCACTCTGGTCTTGGATGTTGCGCTCCAGCCAACAACTTGCAGATGCAGCCTGCAGATACATTGCGGGTATAGCCTACATGATGAGATTATAGACAAAATAGCTAGATTATTTTGATTTGTCAAACGGCAGCCAAGCATCGATCATCATGTTACTATTGGAAAGGAGTATAAAGCGCATCACCGTGCACTTCCACCACCCTGTGAAGTTCATCATAGCTTATTTCATCTGTAGCCTAAGAAACTGCATGCTTTCCTGAGTCGTAGTGGGAGGACCATACAATATATTAACCTGTGACTCCAAGTTTACTTCTACACTGAACACAAATATAAACGCAACACTTGGTTTAAGGCATCAACCAAGTTTCCATCAGGTTTATGCCTTCCCTTGAATTTGACTATGACGTATCATTTTTCCTCCAAAATTCTGGAGGAGGCAATCGACATGAATGGTTGTACCTGTGTTCACATGGGCCTGGGGTGTGTTCAGTGAGTTGAAAGATTCAGAAGATTGCAGAATGCAAATAGAAATGTAACAAATAGAGCTAACTTGATTCCCTGGCGTAATTCTAAGGCTTTTACCTTACTCTCTGATTGAGCTGTGTTGTCTGCATTATTGTCTTTTGGTTGGTAGGTGGATGGTCAGCAACGGTGTCAAGGACTCTTAAGACTTGTTCAGATTGGAAGTGAAAGAAATTGCATATCTGATTCGAATCTGTTCTTTTTCATGCAGTCTGAACAGCCAAAAAGCACATGGAATCGGATATTTCAAGACACCTTCCTAAGTGTTTTGAAGTCCGATACACATCTGATTCCTCGTCTGAACTGTCAAATCTGATTTATTTGCCCCGAAGTTGCTTTTAAACTGTTATTTGGCAGATCTTGTTGTTTGCTAGCTACTCTGTTGATAGTTTGACAAGGACATGTGGTCGCTAACTAACTTCATTGTTTACAAATTACTGAATGTGCTAGAAAGTTAAACAGTTACTTAGGTAGCTAGTTGGCTAGCCAAAACGTACTTGTTTTGAAAGCTAGATCATCTTGTCCTTTGAGGTTTTTGAAGTGTTCGAACACTAGGATTTTGACCATTCAAAGCAACTGGGAAATGTCCATGGCAGGCATTGTCACCTTAACTGCTACATAACGTCTGAGTGATAAGAACTAAGCATGAGCACCACCACCAATCAGCCTACGCCACTGCACACACACCTGTCATTACTAGGACAATTAACGTAGCCAGGTCAGCAAATGACTGCTGTCTGAACGGACACACGTCCGATTTGGTCACTTGTAACTTTCTGTTGGGACAGACGGTAGTCCAAAACGGATTTGAAAAACAAGACTGATTTGAGCATTAAGGCCTGCAGTGTGAACAAGGCTTAAGGGATCATAGTTCTCACCTAGTCAGTCTATGTCATGGAAAGAGCATGTGTTCCAAATGTTTTGTAAACTCAGCATATATAAAATACAGAAAAATCACGTTTTTTGACTGCAATGGGCCTTTACTCAAGTAGCCTCAACATCTCAACAGACTATTTCCCAACCCTTTGTATTGTGATAGAATTGAGAAATTGAATTATATTTAAGTAACGTAACTGATGTCACTAACCTAATGAAAGTTACTGATATCATTAACATTTATATATCGAAAAGTGACCATTTTCTCATATTAGTCAGTGCACTAATGTAATAAAACTTTATTTTGTCCTACAGACTTCTGTTTGTGTGTCTGGTAATAGCTGCTGTAGATGTTAGTTGTTTAGCTCCATCAAGTGGTGAGAGAGAGAAAAAGTACAGTATTATGCTTATTTACATTTTTTAATTTTACCTTTATTTAACTAGGCAAGTCAGTTAATTAAGAACAAATTCTTATTTTCAATGATGGCCTAGGAACAGTGGGTTAACTGCCTTGTTAAGGGGCAGAACGATTTTGGTTACTAGTCCAACGCTCCATCCACTAGGCTACCTGCCGCCCCTTATCTCTTGTGATGATTTAGTTAATAACTTTAATAGCAAGGACAACCATTGAAGCCATAGCTCCAGTAAAGTTGAGGAAGGACACATCCAAATGGAGAGCCCATTGGATGAGTGAGGAAACTAATTAATTAAAGAGAAATTGTAGAAAGGCAGAGCGGAAGTGGAGAAAGTCAAAGTTGCAGGACCATTATGATATTCTGAGAGCAACAGTGGTGTAAAAATACTTTAGAGTACTACTTAAGTCGTTTTTTGGGGTATCTGTACTTTACTATTTATATTTTTTGTCAATTTTCACTTTTACTTCACTACATTCTTAAAGAAAATAATGTCCTCTTTTCCCTGACACACAAAAGTACATTTTGACAGGAACATTGTCCAATTCACACACTTATCAAGAGAACATCCCTGGTCATCCTTGTTGCCAGGGGCACACTGGCGGACTCACTAAACACAAATGCTTCATTTGTAAATTACAGTATGTTTTGAGTTGTTGGAGTGTGCCCCTGGCTACATAGTACGTCAAAAAAATAACATTGTGCTGTCTGGTTTTCTTAAAATAAGGAATTTGAAATGGTTTACACTTTTACTTTTGATACTTAAGTACATTTTTTAGCAATTCCATTTACGTTGAATACTTACTGTAAGTATATTTAAAACCAAATAGTTTTAGACTTTTACTCAAGTAGTATTTTACTGGCTGACTTCCACTTTTACTTCAGCCATTTTCTATTAAGGTATCTTTACTTTTACTCAAGTATGACAATTGAGTACTTTTTCCACCACTGGAGAGCAACTTGGCATATATAACAAGGCAATTAAACTGAACAAAAATATAAATGCAACAATTTCAAAGATTTTACTAAGTTACAGTTCATATAAGGAAATCAGTCAATTGAAATACATTCGCTAGACCCTAATCTATGGATTTCACATGACTGGGAATACAGATATGCATCTGTTGGTCACAGATACCTTAAAAAAACGTGGGGGCGTTGATCAGAAAACCACAATTAGCAACATGCAGTGCGACACATCTCCTTCACATAGAGTTGATCAGACTGCTGATTGTGGCCTGTGGAATATTGTCCCACTCCTCTTCAATGGCTGTGCGAAGATGCTAGATATTGGCGGGAACTGGAACACGCTGTCGTACCCGTAAATCCAGAGCATCCCAAACATGCTCAATGCATGACATGTCTGGTGAGTATGCAGGCCATGGAAAAACTGGGAAATGTTCCGCTTCCAGGAATTGTATAGAGATGCAACATGGGGCCGTGCATTATCATGCTGAAACATGAGTTAATTGAATGGCACGACAATGGGCCTCAGGATCTCGTCACATTATCTCTGTGCGTTGAAATTGCCATTGATAAAATGCAATTGGGTTCGTGGTCTGTAACGTATGCCTGCCCATACCATAACCCCACCGCCACCATGGGGCACTCTGTTCACAACGTTGAAATCAGCAAACTGCTCGCCCACAGGACGCCATATCAGCGGTCGTGAGGCCAGTTGGACGTATTCCCATGATCTTTTCTTTCAGCTCGTAAAACATGGGACCAACACTTTATATGTTGCGTTTATATTTTTGTGAAGTATGGAAATGCCAGATGGGCTCATTTTTGTAACTTGATCTCTATTAATCAGAATAATTCGAGATTGCTCTTCTCAACCATTGATGCCCTGATAAATCCTACCCCCGCAAACCTACAGTTGAAGTTGGAAGTTTATATACACTTAGGTTAAAAATTCCCTGTCTTAGGTTAGTTAGAATCACCACTTTATTTTAAGAATGTGAAATGTCAGAATAATAGTACAGAGAATGATTTATTTCAGCTTTTATTTCTTCCCAGTGGGTCAGAAGTTTACATACCCTCAATTAGTATTTTGTAGTATTGCCTTTAAATTGTTTAACTTGGGTCAAACGTTTCAGGTAGCCATCCACAAGCTACCCACAATAAGTTGGATACATTTTGGCCCATTCCTCCTGACAGAGCTGGTGTAACTGAGTCAGGTTTGTAGGCCTCCTTGCTCAGACATGCTTTTTTAGTTCTCCCCACAAATGTTCTATGGGATTGAGGTCAGGGCTTTGTAATGGCCACTCCAATACCTTGACTTTGTTGTCCTTAAGCCATTTTGCAAAAACTTTGGCAGCATGCTTGGGGTCATTGTCCATTTGGAAGACCCATTTGCGACCAAGCTTTAACTTCCTGACTGATGTCTTGAGATTTTGCTTCAATATATCCATATCCTTTTATTTCCTCATGATGCAATCTATTTTATGAAGTGCACCAGTACCTTCTGCAGCAAAGCACCCCCACAACATGATGCTGCCACCCCCGTGCTTCACGGTTGGAATGGTGTTCTTCGGCTTGCAAGCATCCCCCTTTTTCCTCCAAACATAACGATGGCCATTATGGCCAAACAGTTCTATTTTTGTTTCATCAGACCAGAGGACATTTCTCCAGAAAGTACGATCTTTGTCCCCATGTTCAGTTGCAAACTGTAGTCAGGCTTTTTTTATGGCGGTTTTGGAGCAGTGGCTTCTTCCTTGCTGAGCGGCCTTTCAGGTTATGTTGATGTAGGACTCATTTTACTGTGGATATAGATACTTTTGTACCTACCGGTTTCCTCCAGCATCTTCACAAGGTCCTTTGCTATTGTTCTGGGATTGATTTGCACTTTTCGCACCAACGTACGTTCATCTCTAGGAGACAGAACGCGTCTCCTTCTGGAGCGTTATGACGGCTGCGTGGTCCCATGGTGTTTATACTTGCGTACTATTGTTTGTACAGATAAACGTGATACCTTCAGGCATTTGGAAATTGCTCCCAAGGATGAACCAGACTTGTGGAGGTCTACAAAAAAAAATCTGAGGTCTTGGCTGATTTATTTGGATTATTCCATGATGTCAAGCAAAGAGGCACTGAGTTTGAAGGTAGGCCTTGAAATACATCCGCAGGTACACCTCCAATTGACTCAAATTATGTCAAGTAGCCTATCAGAAGCTTCTAAAGCCATAACATAATTTCCTGGAATTTTCCGAGCTGTTAAAAGGCACAGTCAATTTAGTGTATGTAAACGTGTGACCCACTGGAATTGTGATACAGTGAGTTATAAGTGAAATAATCTGTCTGTGAACAATTGTTGGAAAAATTAGATGTAGAAGTAGATGTCCTAACCGACTTGCCAAAACTTTAGTTTGTTAACAAGAAATGTATGTAGTGGTTGAAAACGAGTTTTAATGATTCCAACCAAACTGTATGTAAACTTCTGACTTCAATTGTATTTAAACGGTCAAGAGTTTTTGTCACCCTTGGTGAACATAACTAAGATAATACGTCACATGTGGCGTTCCACAAGGTTCAATTTTGTTTCCGGTACTGTTTACTGTTTAGTGTTTATATATATATAGAGGAGGGCGAGGGCCTTATATGCATCGCGGAAGTTAGAATAACAATGATCTAGTGTTTTGCCAGCCCGGGTTGCGCAATCGATGTGCTGATAGAATTTAGGAAGCCTTGTTTTCAGATTAGCCTTGTTAAAATCCATAGCTACAATAAATGCATCCTCAGGATATGTGGTTTCTAGTTTACATAGAGTTGAATGAAGTTCTTTTAGGGCTGTCAATGTGTCTGCTTGGGGGGAATATACACGACTGAGAATATATACACAAGAGAATTCTCTTAAGGCATACACCCCTGTTTTTCTTCTTACCAGAGAGATGCTTGTTTCTGTCGACGCGATGCGTGAAGAAACCAGGTGGCTGTACTGACTCTGATAGCGTGTCTCAAGTAAGCCATGTTTCCGTGAAAAAAAGAATGTTACAGTCTCTGATGTCTCTCTGGAAGACCCAAGAAAGCCATTGGTCAACTGCAAAACATACAGAATGCTGCAGCATGGGTACTGACCAAGACCAGACAGAGAGCACACATTACACTGGTTGTAAGGTCTCTGCACTGGTTGCCTGTGAATTTTATAATTAATTTGAAGATTCTTCTATTGATTTTAAATCAATCCATGATTGTGCACCCCAATACATGTCAGACATGCTTTTAAGTTATGCACCCAGTAGGTCCCTCAGGTCCTCTGGCACTGGCCTTTTAACTATCCCAAAGCCAAGGACCAAGAGGCATGTAGAGGCAGCCTTTACTTATTATCCCCCCAGCCTCTGGAATAGCTTTGCTTTTCCTTATGGTGCTTTTCGTTCAGTTTGTGTAATTCTTTTATTTTTTTACCATATGTTTGTTGTGCAGTAAATATTTCAGCTTTTATTTGGTTTTTATAGATTTTTTTCCTGTTAAACACACTGCATCTCCTTCCATGCCTGAAATGTGCTGTATAAATAAAGCTTGATTTGATTGAATTATCATGCTTATCTTATTGCATAAAAATTGAGCAAAGGTTGTTTTGGGTCATTTAGACCTATGTTCATAATGTTCAAATAGTTTTTGTTTGTCTTATAGACATAAATACACAAGAGTTGGGCAAATGTTTAACAATATCCAGGCACACAGGGTTATTGTTCTGATTGTGTCCTTACGTGATTACGTCCAAATTGTCAATGCTTGACCTCAAGATATCTTGTGACATGAAATCGTTTACCTTGACCAGATATGATGGTTTAGGCTATGTGTTTGAAAACATCAACAAGCTCAATGAACTTCCATATCTGCCTTATCTTACTTTATTAGTGACCTATAAACAAATATTAAATGTCATGTAAGGACAAAAAACTCTGGGCACTACTTATAACACATTGTCCATTTAATTCAGCAAGGCAATTAATACCATAACTTGATAATCACTAATGTGTTGATTGAGGTTTTATTATTCAGACATTTATAATGAACACTTAAACGTGTTTTATGAAACTTAATTTTCATAAAACACGTTTAAGTGTTCATTATAAATGTCTGAATACTAAAAAAATCGTATTCATTTCCCTGTAGCCATAAGCAGGAGAAAAGTACAGGAAAAGGGATGTTCTCTTGGCACAGGGGAGCTCAGAAGCTGGAGGCCTCTCTACTACCCTAGCCACAGCCTGAGACTTAGCCCTAGTCAACCGGTCCCCAACCGTCTCCAAACTGACCAGGCTCAGAGGATCTTAAGCCTGAGATCAGGAATCCAACCTGGGACCAACAACATTGTGGCCAACCAGAGAGGGTCCCCCTGATGGAGAGTAGTATTAGCCCCCCCAACAGTCATTATAGGAGATTTCCCAAATAGTTCTCTGCCTAAAAAGACTGTCCATTACCGTACCTACCCTTATAGCCTAGGTAGCCCAATTGTCCCCAGAACCTGGGGTGTCTCCGCTACCTTTCAGTCAGTCAAAAACCCTGTGATACAAAGTAGCCATGTTGCCCCTAGTAGTTTGCAACCTGTCAAGGACAGATTTGGCTCTCCTGTCGTTGAACACACCCCCATCCCAGCACAACAGGCTGAACACCCTGTAAGCAACAATGATAAACCCAAGTACAGAAACATTCTGTTTTCCTACCTCTTCAGGGGAATCCCAACCCACTTCTAGCACCTCTGAAACCACTCATAAGGGCACTAGTGAAGGAGTGAAGACCATCAGTTGATTTGGTGCCTCCTCTTCTACCCAAAGTGAAGGAAACCCCAGTGTTCATGGGCCGGGAAGATCCACATATGTCGCAAGGGGGCTATGGCTACATTGGCTCTCAATTGTACCCTATATTCTTTAAGTCTGCAAATGGACGACAGGAACAAGTGCACCCACCAACTTTGAGACAATCAGCTTTTTTTAAAAAGTAGATGCTACAGTATCAGTGAAGCCCAACATACTACTAGTATCACCAAACCCTTCCATAATTGAACAGTGCTAGCTTTGCCCAAAGTGGAGGTAGCCCTATATGCTATTCCCCTGGTAAAGTAGTAGATACTCAGGCTAGAAGTGCTTTCAGCAGAATTCAACCTCATTGTAGGTTTGGTTCTTTCCTTAACGCACTAACTCCCACTGCAACTCAACCCACCCAAGTCCCTCTGAGCCTGCAGAGAGAAAAACTGCACCTTATAATCCTGCCCGTGGCCAGTCTTTGAAAACCAAGAGTAGCTACTGTTTGTTTTGGGCTAGGAAACTCATCCAGAGGTCAGAACGGAGGAGCCAGAGGTCAAAACGGAGAAGCCAGAGGACACAAAACGGAGGAGCCAGAGGTCACAAAACGGAGGAGCCAGAGGACACACAACGGAGGAGCCAGAGGTCACAAAACGGAGGAGCCAGTGGTCACAAAACGGAGGAACCAGTGGTCACCAAACGGAGGAACCAGTGGTCACAAAAACGGAGGAGCCAGTGGTCAAAAACGTGGTCACACGGAAACCAGTGGTCACAAACGAGGAACCGCACAGAGGAACCAGTGGTCACAAAAGGAACCAGTGGTCAGGGAGGAACCAGTGGTCAGGAGGAGCCACAAAACGGAGGAACCAGTGGTCACAAAACGGAGGAACCAGTGGTCACCAAACAGAGGGAACCAGTGGTCACAAAAACCAGGGTCACCAGGAGGAACCAGTGGTCACAAAACAAACGGAGGAACCAGTGGTCACAAAACGGAGGAACCAGTGGTCACAAAACGGAGGAACCAGTGGTCACAAAACGGAGGAACCAGTGGTCACCAAACGGAGGAACCAGTGGTCACAAAACGGAGGAACCAGTGGTCACCAAACGGAGGAACCAGTGGTCACAAAACGGAGGAACCAGTGGTCACAAAACGGAGGAACCAGTGGTCACAAAACGGAGGAACCAGTGGTCACAAACGGAGGAACCAGTGGTCACAAAACGGAGGAACCAGTGGTCACAAAACGGAGGAACCAGTGGTCACCAAACGGAGGAACCAGTGGTCACAAACGGAGGAACCAGTGGTCACAAACGGAGGAACCAGTGGTCACAAAACGGAGGAACCAGTGGTCACAAAACGGAGGAACCAGTGGTCACAAACGGAGGAACCAGTGGTCACAAACCGGAGGAACCAGTGGTCACAAACACGTGGTCACCAAACGGAAACCAGTGGTCAACAAACCAGTGGTCACAAACGGAGGAACCAGTGGTCACAAAATGGAGGAACCAGTGGTCACAAAACGGAGGAACCAGTGGTCACAAACGGAGGAACCAGTGGTCACCAAACGGAGGAACCAGTGGTCACAAAACGGAGGAACCAGTGGTCACCAGGAACCAGTGGTCACACAAGAGGTCACACAACGGAGGAAAAGATCCAGTGTTACAAACCTGAAAGATCACAAACTTCAACGGAGGAACCAGTGGTCCCATCGTGAGTGAAGAAGACCAACCCTCTGCTGCTATTAGAGCAAAGTCAACCAGTGGTACACCTAACATGAAAATGGGTTCTGGTAGGTAACCACCCAAGTGGTCTTCCACTACAAATCGGAGGAACAAATCAGTGGTCAGCAAACAGACGGGTGGAGAAAAGAACCTAGTGGTAAGGTCTGACACCGACCACAGCTCCTACGTCAGGTCTCAGGCAATTCAAGAACTTGAAGTGTCTCTGCTCAAAGGGGTTCAATGCACCTCTCTGCAGTTCTGCTTCACTACAGATGGAGGGCACTAATGCTGCAATCCAGAACGTGCCTATCACTGAAACTTCCATCTCCAGTGTGTTCCAACAATCTTCTGATACTTCTGTTTGAAGCAGCCTGCATTCATGTCTTCTTCAGAAGTGCAGACTACTACCTCCGATATGCCTCGCTCTACCCAGAGAGTCAGTAGGCCTTGGTTTCTCAGCTACACGCCTTGCAAGGATAACAATGCTAAAACTGCCATGTTTTCAAGGGATTCAAACCAGCCCCAACCCAACCGCCATTTCCCCAGAGTGAGTCTAAATAACATCCAGCCAAGCTCTGGTCTTCCCAGCAACAATGATGTCAGTTCTACCACTGGAGAGGCTAAACCGGGTCCAATACGCTCAGCCCCTTTCAAGACTAAATTCGAAAAGTTTGAGTCTGGAATTTACAGAAGGCCCAAAGGTTCTTGGTCCAAACAGAATGAAGGTGATCTGGACATAAAGGTCCCAGGCTAAACTAGGTCCTTAGGCAGCCATGTTGGATCTTCCCCTGCTAAAATCCAGCCCACCTCCACTAGTACAACAGCCGATCAGAGCCAAAGTAGTTATGAAGACCACAAGTCTACCCCACATGACTTAGAAAGCAGCGAAATGTCATGCAATCCCATTAGGTACAAATCTGGTAAATTCACAAAAAGTTGAAACGGCTAGGCATTCATGGGCTTCCAAAAACATATGGGCAAAGCAGGGTCAACCCAGGACAAAAAAGATGCTGACCTCTGTGCCCAAAATGTGCCTGTCACCACAATCACCCCCACCCCTAGTAAGGTTCCACCTGTCTCTGGATCAGTTGAGACCAGTGAAGAGCATCCACCCCCAGTTACACCCACCTCTGCCTCCAGTGTCCACCCAAGCCCTCCCGGTGTCCAAATCCAACTAGATCCAAGCACCACTGAACTTGCTGAGAGTCGCAACCCCACCAGCAGCGTTATAAAGGGCAAACCTGTCAAGGGAAAGCATGTGAAGGGCCAAAATCATCTTTCCTCCTCCGATGCCTCCACTCCCTCCAACGATATCCAAGGAAGTGCTTCTTTCAGTGGAGTCCGACCCAGGGGAGGCTCCAGACCCAGTGTAAAGCCAAACATCCAATACCCCAGTGTCAGGCCAAGAGGTGCATTGGACAAGGATCAACCAACAGCCAGAAGGTCGGGGTCACCCCAAGGTAAAGGAGGGGACCTGAAGGCTGTCCCACTCCCACTGTTCCCCAGTGAAGCTGATGCTGTTCAGATTGGAGAGGTGGATGTCAGTAGTGTCAAACGGGATGTCCAAAGTAAGGTAGGGGTCTTCATTAGTGTGAAACGGGGCATGAGAAGTGAAAAAAATGTACCTTAAGATGGGTCGGATGTGCCCTCTGCAGTCTACTGACTGCCTCAATTTGAAGAGGCATCAGAACTCAACTATTTGAGGACATCTGCAGGTTCTCTCCTTAATAAAGTCTGGTTTGAATTCATGAAAGATTTGACCTGGCCCCATAGCCCTGTTCCGAAGTATTTATTCAGAATATTGTTGTGCTTGTACATTTCAGTGGTGTAAAGTACTTAAGTATAAAGTACTACTATAGTCATTTTTATGGGTATCTGCACTTGACTATTTATATTTTTGACAACTTTTACTTCACTACATTCCATATCTGGCATGGGCTTAGCCTATAAACCTATTAATAGACTATTAACCAGCAGTTATACACTTCAAGCACTGACATCCCAAGGACAAAATACAGTAAACAGACAAAATTATAGATTATAATAAATAATGTTTTAACATCTCACCCCAAGAGGCCCATTCTAAAATAAAACCAATGCATTTTTCAATGTGGGAAACCTCCAAGGGTCAGACATGAGTTTGCGTACCAAATGGCACCCTATTCCCTATTTAGTGCACTACTTTTGACTGGAGGCCAATGGGCCCTTGTCAAAAGTAGTGGACTATATAGGGAATAGGGTACTATTTGGGATGAAGCCATGGTCCACTGAACATAACATCAGGGTTGTTTAGGAAGAATGTCTTTATATTGTCATGGGGAGTATTAGTTAGGGGAAATTATGGAGGAGAAAGACATTGGACTCTTTTTGTTATTGATAAATGATAGTTTTCCCATCAGTTTAGTCCCCTTTAGCCAGAGAGGCCCTCTACAATCAGCTTACACAGACTTTCCATCCCTTATCAGGGCTTGAGGAGTGGGGAGGATTTGGCATGCTGGTCCCTGAGTTGACAAACAACATGGAAAGCATTTTTTTTCAACCCTTTGTAAGAAATTATTTTTATGATGATGTCCAACGAAATGACATTATCATTTTATGATAATGCCAAAATGAGTCTATTTTACAAATTCTATTATCAAAAGGCAGTCTGTAAATGTGGTTAATTTGTGTTCACTTGACCTTGCTGCCAGAAAGAGAACACACAAATTGAGATGGAAAAATAGGTCAATTGAGATGGAAAAATGAGTTGAAAGGTTGTCATAAATCTGTCACTGTGTCAGATTAAGAATAACCTGATTTAAAATCGACAATGTTCTTTCTTGACAAGATGACATAGGCCTAAATGCAGTCCAGTTGAAGCATCATCATAGCATGTCTAGACTTGCATTGGAGTCTGTGATTGATGTTGAATTTTTCCAAGTGCTTAGTTTATCCACAAGGTGGCATGTGATACCATTGAAAACTAAATTGTTTTTTTTTTTCCTTGTCATTTCCCTTTGGTTTCCCCTAGTGGAAGAAGTGTCATGTTAGGTTACTTGCTACAGGAATCTGGAGAAATATGGAAAGAACACAACTCAAAAAGATGAAAGAAAACTATAAAACACATTCATTGCACATAATACTTACTGGATAATAACCATTATTGCTAGAATAGCCATAGGCCTCAGTTAAGTTTGGTTGATTTTTACTGTGAGTTTTCCACAGTCGGAATCAACAAGACTCAAACATTTCACAAGTACAGGGATGTTGTTGCTTTGGTCCAGCCACCAGTGGTTTAGCACGGTTCCATGTGTCCATGCTATTGCTCAAATTACACCGCTAACAGTCATTTATGCGGCATGACCCTTAACCTTTTCCCAGCGAGTGAGCCTCACCAAAATACCCACTTCCATTCAGGATCCAGCAGTGGGGGGCCAAGGCTAGGGGGAAGCTTGAGGGATCTGTCAATCAAGTTGAAATACATTGTACATTGGATTAATGCAACTCCCCTACAGCATCCCCCCCCCCCTCCCCAATACTCCTGGAAAGTGGAACAGTCCACTTTCCCATTAAAGTCTCCGACAGAGTTCAAACCCATTAAAGCCATATTGTGTAAGGGGAGTATTTTCTTGTCCCATGAACTATTCCTGTCTGATTTGGAATGTTACAAAGCAAAGGTAAACTGACAGGTCTTTCTAAGCTCTCTCTCTGTGTGCACATGAGCGTGTGCATGCCTATGAATGTGTATGTGCAAGTGTGTGTGTGTGTGTGTGTCTGTGTGTTTGTGTGTGTGTGACGTGTTTTCTCTTTAAAACTGCCTCCCCCTGGCCCCCCTCCTTCTCTCACTCTGAGGGGAATTCTGTACCATGTGTCTGTGGTTTTCAGGGAGCTTTCAAGGAAAATAAAGCATAGAGGCCTCCCAGTCATCTCCTCCTCTTCCCCTCCTCCTTCTTCTCCTCCCTCTCTTACTCCCTGTCCCTCCCTCGCTCCATGTGGCAGTTTTATGTTTTCTAACTCATTCTCTTACTCTCTCTGAAACAAAAATGACAGAGTAACCGAACTAACTACGTACGCAGCATTACATAAACTAGACACATCAAAAATTATTTACACATTCCCCATGCAGTACGATTACGGGGTGGGGGAGCGAAAAGGGAGGCAGGGAGGGAGGGAAAGAAAGAGAAAGGCTTTTTGTTTGGCTAAGTACACTATGTGAAAGAGTGGAAGGGAGGAGGGGAGGCTGGGGGGAGGGGGGCGAGAAAAAGGGGCTGAAAATACATTAGTAATGGTTGAGTCTGCTGTGGCATTTGCAGATCAAATTACTTCAGATGCCAGAAGTATTGGATTTGCTGGGTTTGACTATTTCCATGTTAGTTTGAACTGTAGTAATTCTGCTGATTGCACTGCAGCAAAGTTTACCCTCAACCTTTTCATAAGAAATTAAGTTAAACAAGTGCGCCAAATAGAATGGAAATGATTAAACAAGGAGAATGTGAAGGAAAGGGTGATTATTTTGTATTTATTTATTTCACCTTTATTTAACCAGGTAGGCTAGTTGAGAACAAGTTCTCATTTACGACTGCGACCTGAGTTACTGTAATGTACGAAACAGTACGGTTATCATCTCGAGTTCCGATCTTTATCAGTCTAGAAAAACAGATTTATCTCCTTAGTGCCAACGCACAAGACAAGACAGAAATCTAAAGCTTTAAAAACAACACACTAGAAAAACTCAAAAATGTAAGTAGTCTTCATTGGATGTGTGTCATGTGAATGAGGATCTGTATCACACAGTGCCGTTGTTTTATGAGCATTGCCTTATTACAGCATATTGGATGACTGTCATCCATATTCCATTCACCCAGCTCAATGTAACAGCGATAGGTTTAGGCTACTATATGATACTCAAATGTTTCCTATCTGAGGTTGCTACAACCTATCCTATGAAGGTTAAGTTTATAACGTAGATGCACAGGTCAGGAGACAAATTGGAGTAATCAAGGTGACAGACAATACCGCCTTGCACACTCTTGCCTGCATCTATCTGATCTAATTTGTCATTAGTCCAAACAGTTACAAAGAAGAGTTTCTATTGGACAAATTCAGGTAAGTTTATCCCCGTTTTGTTTCCGTTTGCTTCCCGTTTATTAAGAAAAGTTTTTCAACAGAATCGGCAGAATGAATACACCCCTGACCACTTGCACACACTGGTCACTGATAGCAGCCACATAGAAACAGCATCATCACTTTGTTCGTTGTATAATTCTGTCTTGCATCTATGAGCTCTCCTCCTCTTACCCTTTCCCTTCGCCTGTGGACTTCAGTGCACAACACGATGTCTGTGACCAGGCAAATAAAAACTTTCCAAGCCAAACCTTCATACCATAACCACTACACACAGCCTACATCGCTGTCACTATATTAGCTAACGTCATAGTCAACATAGCTACTAGGACTAACGTGTTAGTAAACCCGCTATAATCATGCAGTACAATGCACAACAAGCTGTTTAGCAGTTACACCGGTGGAAGTGGCAATAAATTAATAAAACCGAAAGCTTACCTTGACTTGGAAGAGTTCCAGTGTTGGATAGCCTTTAGCCACCTAGCTAACATAAATAGTATTCACCTCTGTTGGAGCCAGGTGTTTGAGCAGGCTAAATTAGGTAGCTGCAGTAGCTAGCTAAGTAAGTGAAAAGAATGCAATGAAATATAGCTAGATCTCTCACTCTCTCTCTGCTGCTGCTTCCCTTTAATTGTTGAATAAATTAATTTGTTCAAAACTGTTCAACTATTGTCTTTCTCTTTGAGTCAACTACTCACCACATTTTATGCACTGCGGTGCTAGATAGTTGTAGCTTATGCTTTCAGTACTAGATTAATTATCTGATGCTTTGATTGGGTTGACAACATGTCAGTTCATGCTGACAGAGCTCCAATAGGTTGTTTTATCTAAAAAATTATAACTTTTTTAATGTTTTAAAATGTTTAAAAAATCTGAAATTTACTGAGTAAGATTGTCCTCCCCTTCCTCCTCTGAGGAGCCTCCACTGGTATCACAGTGTATTTAAGTGTGTCTGGTTCGGAGAGCTTGGCTATTTCCGTGACAAACATGGAGTGAGCTCCTGTCTGTCCGTGCCAGAGAGGAAGTCATAAAGCAGGAACACTTCCTGTATTATTACCCACGCACCGATGGATGTGAGCACCGTTACATGCTGCTACATCATGGGGGTTGGAGGTGATGAACGACAGATGGGAAATGAAATAAAAAGTATTCAAATGTGTCCAGTCTAAACTTTTTAATAGTGATTCAAATCTAATAAATATACATTTTAAATCCCCCTACACAGGCTTAAAATATCCCCCACAAACACATACCAGTAATTCTGAAACACGTTAAAAGCTTTTTGTACAATTTGGTTCCTCAAATACAATGATGGTTTAGTATGGACTGTGCCCAGTATCATAATCATTTTTTTCCTCCATTTTCCCCTTTAGTCTACTGATAAGTATAACATAGAAACTGTAAACACACACCTGTTGTTAATGTGTTAATGCCCTATAATTGTCTAGTCTGTGTGTGTGGGTCTGCATGCTCCTTTCACTCAACCTAACACGTGGCTGAGGGTGAGAGCCAAAAGATGCTGCTGTACAGAGGACATGTCCCTCCGCCTAGTTTTACAACTAAGGTTCACAGGTCATACACACACACACCAGATGGAGGCTTGGCTAACAGCCCAAACACTGCAGACAGAGGGAAGATCTCAATTGCATAATCCTTGCGGTCCTCTCCTGGTCCCCTCCTCAAAACCCATTGGAGGAGAAGGTCAGGGACCTCTGGATCTTCCCACAGACCTACCAGTTGTCTTCTACTGGCCTCCAAGCTGCTCTCTCCATCTCTGTCACCCTCTCTTCAGCTCCCCCCTCTCCTCCCCTCCCTTCTTTTTTTATCCCTTGTTTCCTCTAGGTTTATGGCATCACTGTCTGTCTGTGACGGGTGCCCGTCTGAACTCGGTGTCCTCTACCTCGTCTTGGCACCATCCCAGAATACTCATCTGTCTCGCTCTCTCTCTTTCATGGGAGGGGTCAACTGTGGAGCTGCCGCCAACGCAACGGAACACAAGCATTGACTCTGCGTCTCCATGACGACCAGACGGTGGCGGTCTCTCATTCGAGCACTCTCTCTTTTTTCGATGTGGGGGCTCTAAGGGCTGCATCTCATCCCTTATTTTCTCCTCTCTTCCTCTCTCTATCCATCCATCTCAAAGGCCCTTCATTCACTGTTTGACTCTTTGAAAGACTTCCCTCTACTGTCCTGTCACCTGGCTGATCACAATGGTCGCTGTAATGTACGAGTAGCCATAACGGAGAGAAGCAGTGTGTTTGTAGTTAGTGGTCAGCTAGCGTTTAGCTACAATACTTACTTCACCTAGGGCCAAGCTTTCTGGAATTTTTGAGTCTCTGTGACCATGTGTGTTTATGGGTGGGACATGTCCCTCCCTTTGAGATACTTCAAAGTAGCCAGCCTTTGCCTTGATGACAGCTTTGCACAATCGTGGCATTCTCTCAACCAGATTCATGAGGTGGTCACCTGGAATGCATTTCAATTAACAGGTGTGCCTTGTTAAAACTTCTTAGGGCTGAGATCCCGTTAACGGGATCGATATGACAACAGCCAGTGAAAGTGCAGGGAGCCAAATTCAAAACAGCAGAAATCTCATCATTAAAATTCCTCAAACATACAAGTATCTTATACCATTTTAAAGGTAATCATGTTGTTAATCCCACCACAGTGTCTGATTTCAAATAGGCTTTACAGCGAAAGCACCACAAACGATTATGTGAGGTCAGCGCCTATTCACAGAAAAACAGACATTTTTCCAGCCAAAAAGTAGAGTCAGAAAAATCAGAAAGAGATAGAATTAAATACTAACCTTTGATGATCTTCATCAGATGACACTCATAGGATTTCATGTTACACAATACATGTATGTTTTGTTCGATAAAGTTCATATTTATATAAAAAAAATCTCAGTATACATTGGCACGTTACGTTCAGTAGTTCCAAAAACATGATTTTGCAGAGAGCCACATCAATTTACAGAAACACTCATTATAAATGTTGATGAAAATACAAGTGTTATACATGGAAATATAGATCAACTTCTCCTTAATACAACCACTGTGTAAGATTTTAAAAAAGCAAACCATGCAATAATCTGAGTATGGCGCTCAGAGAACCAACAAGCCAAAAAGATATCCGCCATATTGTGCAGTCAACAGAAGTCAGAAATAACATTATAAATATTCACTTTCCTTTGATGATCTTCATCAGAATGCACTCTCAGGAATCCCAGTTCGACAATAAATGTTTGATTTGTTCGATAATGTCCATAATTTATGTCCAAATAGCTACTTTTGTTAGCGCGTTTGGTTAACAAATCAAAACTCATGAAGCGCATTCACTAGTTGCAGACGAAATGTGAAACAGTTCCGTTACAGTCTGTAGAAACATGTGAATGCGCTTGACCAGCTCATGACTGCTGGCAGACCTCTGACTCATTCCCCTCTCATTCGCCCCCACTTCACAGTAAAAGCCTCAAACAAGTATCTAAAAAGACGGTTGACATCTAGTGGAAGCCTTAGGAAGTGCAAGATGGCCAATATCCCACTGTATCCTCAATAGGGGCAGAGTTGAAAATCGACCAACCTCAGATTTCCCACTTCCTGGTTGGATTTTCTCTATATGAGTTCTGTTATACTCACAGACATCATTCAAACAGTTTTAGAAACTTCAGAGTGATTTCTATCCAAATATACTAATAATATGCATATATTAGCAACTGGGACTGAGGAGCAGGCAGTTTACTCTGGGCACCTTATTCATCCAAGCTACTCAATACTGCCCCCAGCCATAAGAAGTTAAAAGTTAATTTGTGGAATTTCTTTCCTTCTTAATGCATTTGAGTCAATCAGTTGTGTTGTGACAAGGTAGGGGTGGTATACAGAAGATAGCCCTATTTGGTAAAAGAACAAGTCCATATTATGGCAAGAACAGCTAAAATAAGCAAAGAGAAACAACAGTCCATCATTACTTTAAGACATGAAGGTCAGTGAATGTTTCTTCAAGTGCAGTCGCAAAAACCATCAAGTGCTATGATGAAACTGGCTCTCATGAGGAATGCCACAGGAAAGGAAGACACATAGTTACATCTGCTGCTGAGGATACATGAATTAGAATTACCAGCCTCAGAGATTGTAGCCCAAATAAATGCTTCAGAGTTCAAGAAATAGACACATCTCAACATCAACTGTTCAGAGGAGACTGCGCAAATCAGGCCTTCATGGTCGAATTGCTGCAAAGAAACCACTACTGAATGACACCAATAAGAAAAAGAGACATGCTTGGGCCAAGAAACACGAGCAATGGACATTAGACCGGTGGAAATCTGTCCGTTGGTCCAAATTTAGATTTTTGGTTCCAGCCACCGTGTCTTTGAGAGACACAGGGAAGGTGAACAGATGATCTCCGCATTTCCATGAAGCATGGAGGAGGAGGTGTGATGGTGCTTTGCTGGTGACAATGTCTGTGATTTATTTAGAATTCAAGGCACACTTCACCAGCATAGCTACCACATCTTTCCACAGTGATACGCCATCCCATCTGGTTTGCGCTTAGTGGGACTATTATTTGTTTTTCAACAGGATAATGACCCAGAACACACCTCCAGGCTGTGTAAGGTCTATATGACCAAGGATAGTGATGAGTGCTGTATCAGATGACCTGGCCTCCACAATCACCTGACCTCCACAATCACCCGGCGTCAACCCAATTGAGATGGTTTGAGATGTGTTGAACTGCAGAGTGAAGGAAAAGCAGCCAACAAATGCTCAGCATAAGTAGGAACTCCCTCAAGACTGTTGGAAAAGCATTCCAGGTGAAGTTGGTTGAGAGAATGCCAAGAGTGTGCAAAGCTGTCATCATCAAGGCAAAGGGTGGCTACTTTGAAGAATCTAATATATCAAATTGTTTAACACTTTTCTGGCTAATACATGATTCCATGTGTGTTATTTCATAGTGTTGATGTCTTCACTATTATTCTACAATGTATAAAATAGTCAAAAATAAAGAAAACCTTGCAAGCAAAATATTTTAGCAGCCGCCCTCTTGAAAAATGTATACACATTTTGCCTTGGGGCGTAGAGAAAATGGTGCAGTTATAAAGAATGTTTTCTGCAATTCTACACATTTTGCTATGGTGTTGAGAGAAGATTTAGCAATGTTATAATTAATTTTGTGCAATTCTACACATTTTGCTATGGGGTGGTGAGAAATCTATGATATCAGAGTGAGAAATTCGACCATGAATACCGCAAGTGTAGATAGCTGGCCGCTAGACTAATTTACCAATCTAAAATATTGGGTCAATTGAGTGACTGTCAGAACAAGATAAAAACTGCTGATGCACAACCAAATATCGATATTCCACTTCGTGTATTGTACTATTCTAACTCTCAACAGTAGATTGAGACCCAGAATGATCCTCGGGTCTACAAAAGGGGGGCGTGCCGGTCCTTCTTGTAGGCAACTTTTGCCATCAAACTTTGTCATCAAAGTCTGGCTTTTTCTGGACTTATGGTGCTTTCAAGACATCTTGGAACACGGAAAAAAACAAGATCGTATCATGATGTCAGTGATCTTCAGGTTGGAGCTCTAGAAAGAGGCCAGAGTTCCCGACATGGAATTTCGAGTTAGATGACCGTTCGAAACGTATTTTTCCAGTTGCCCATCCCTGCCCTCATACATACAGGTGATGACGTGCACTTTACTTACATATTTCTTGCAGGGCAGAGAGAAAGTGAGAGCATCTGCGTGTGTGTGTGTGTGCGCACGCATATTCCTATTCAGCCCAACTGGGATTTAGTGGAAAGATCACTTGGGGTCCAGGTTCCTGGCCATCTGGGAGAGACAGACAACACACTTCATTAGGTATTAGAAAGAGTGAAAGGAAATCGGGAGGGAGATGTGAGATACTGACTTATCTTAATGCCCAATGAAACTGTGAACAAGAGAGAGAATTACACACACATACATAAAAGCAGTTGGTCATCATTCCACTCAGATGCGTTATAAATCCTGTTGGCATCTTGCCACTACAGAGTCACATTGATCTTATCACTGAGAGATGATGACTAATATAATTCAATGGCATTGTGTGTACAGTAATTAAACAGTTGTATTTTACATGTCATCAGCATATCTGAGTTGTGGTTGTTAAAACCTTCATGGGTTTGAGTGAGTGAGTGAGTGAGTGAGTGAGTGAGTGAGTGAGTGCCTGCCTGCCTGCCCCACAGACATCCATCCAGACAACTCTTCTTTTTATGAGATTTTGATAAATGGACAATTCCAACTTCATCTTCAGAAAAAAACCAGCACATTTCTTTGTTAGCCTTTTTCTTTTGCAGCTTAGTTTTTTTCTCTCAAGCACAGGCAAATATCATCACAATTTCCCATACAGAATTATCCCTGAAAGAAAATAAGAGAAAGAAATACTGTAAAACTGCCTTTTCCCTTCCTAGAACCCCAAACGGTCTTTCCCTTCCTCCCCTCCTCTGCTGAACATCTAGAACCCCAATCTGGCTTTTCCCTTTCTAGAACCCCAAACTGTCTTTTCCCTTTCTTGAACCTAGAACATCTAGAACCCCAATCTGGCTTTTCCCTTTCTAGAACCTCAAACTGGCTTTTCATCCCCTCCTCCGTAGAACATCTAGAACCGCAAACTGACTTTTCCCTTCATCCCCTTCTCCGTAGAACATATAGAACCCCAAACTGCCTTTTTTCCCTTCCTCCCCTCCCGCGTAGAACATCTAGAACCCCCTATCGTGATGGAGAACAGCAACTTATCTGACACATTAAACTTCGTGACATCATTATGAGCATGAATTCATTTCATATTAACATAACATGGCTCGGGCTCTCTGTTTGGAACAGGGTGGTCGGTATACAGTGTTGATTTTAGCATGTAAATCTTGGTGGGGCAAACTCCCAAAAATGTTTTAGATGCATGCCAACAAAGCTACTACACAACACTAAACAATATATTAATTGCACTATGATGGTGACAAACGGTGCCCACAAACTGTTAGGGCCTACATAAAGCTGTCCCAACAGCAGAGCTTTCGTTTCAGCTCCATAAAGTGAATCCTTACCATCGCTACACTTGGCTATCAGCGGAGCCTTGTCTGGCGGTGAAACAGTTCATTCAGCCTCATTTACTGCCTTAAAAAAAACATAGCTGATATGGCTGACAGAATACAGAACATGGGCCGTTCTTACAGTATTCTCCCTGTACACCAAGTCAGAACCGTGGGATAAATGAAGGGCACATATAAGCAGACAATGAAAGCTCATACAATATTCGATGATAACATTTAATTAAAACAGGTTATAGGCTACACGTGCACCCCCAAGTCAGAACAGTACGTTAAGCTATGAAAAAAGGCAAAGGGACAAATTATTAGGGTGAGGCACAAGAGCTACTAACAGTTTACTACACAACATACACTTAGTATTACTTTCTTAGCTACAGTATACATACAGTTGAAGTCGGAAGTTTACATACACCTTAGCCAAATACATTTAAACTCAGTTTTTCACAATTCATGACATTTAATCTTAGTAAAAATTCCCTGTCTTAGGTCAGGTAGGATCACCACTTTATTTTAAAAATGTGAAATGTCAGAATAATAGTAGATAATGATTTATTTCAGCTTTTATTTCTTTCATCACATTCCCAGTGGGTCAGAAGTTTACATATACTCAATTAGTATTTGGTAGCATTGCCTTTAAATTGTTTAACTTGGGTCAAACATTTCAGGTAGCCTTCCCATAATTATTTGGGTGAATTCTGGCCCATTCCTCCTGACAGCGCTGGTGTAACTGAGTCCGGTTTGTAGGCCTTCTTGCTCACACACACTGTTTCAGTTCTGACCACACATTTTCTATAGGATTGAAGTCAGGGATTTGTGATGGCCACTCCAATACCTTGACTTTGTTGTCCTTAAGCCATGTTGCAACAACTTTGGAAGTATGCTTGGGGTCATTGTCCATTTGGAAGACCCATTTGAGACCGATGACTGATGTCTTGAGAAGTTGCTTCAATATATCCACATAATTTTATTTCCTCATGATGCCATCTATTTTGTGAAGTGCACCGGTCCCTCCTGCAGAAAATCACCCCCACAACATGATGCTGCCAACCCCGTGCTTCACGGTTGGGATGGTGGCCTTCAGCTTGCAAGCTTCCCCCTTTTTCCTCCAAACATAATGATGGTCATTGTGGCCAAACATTTCCATTTTTGTTTCATCAGACCAGAAGACATTTCTCCAAAAAGTACGATCTTTGTCCCCATGTGCAGTTGCAAACTGTCGTCTGTCTTTTTTAAGGCAGTTTTGAAGCAGTGGCTTCTTCCTTGCTGATCGGCCTTCCAGGTTATGTCGATACAGAACTCGTTTTACTTTGGATATAGATACTTTTGTACCGGTTTCCTCCAGCATCTTCACAAGGTCCTTTGCTGTTGTTCTGGAATTGATTTGCACTTTTCGCACCAAAGTACGTTCATCTCTAGGAGACAGAACACGTCTCCTTCCTGAGCGGTATGACAGCTGCGTGGTCCCATGATGTTTATACTTGCATACTATTGTTTGTACAGATGTATGTGGCACATCCAGGCATTTGGAAATTGCTCCCAAGGATGAACCAGACTTGTGGAGGTCTACAACGTTTCTTTTGATGTCTTGGCTGATTTGTTTTGATTTTCCCATGATATCAAGCAAAGAGTCACTGAGTTTGAAGGTAGGCCTTGAAATGCATCCACAGGTACACCTCCAATTGACTCAAATTATGTCAATTAGCCTATCAGAAGCTTCTAAAGCCATGACATCATTTTCTGGAATTTTCCAAGCTGTTTAAAGGGACAGTTAACTTAGTGTATGTAAACTTCTGACCCACTGGAATTGTGATACAGTGAATTGTAAGTGAAATAATCTGTCTGTAAACAATTGTTAGAAAAATGACTTGTCATGCACAAAGTAGATGTCGACTTGCCAAAACTATAGTTTGTTAACAAGACATTTGTGGAGTGGTTGAAAAACTAGTTTTATTGACTCCAACCTAACTGTATGTAAACTTCCAACTTCAACTGTATCTCCCTGGCATATTACATAATTAATGCTGCAGCATACAATACATTTTTGGACTCACATTGTTGTGCTGTGCTCACTTAAACAGGAAAGTGGCACGGTGGTCCTTTGTGGGCAAATTTTGTCATCAATTTTTGCCATCAAATTCTGGCATTCTCTGGATTTATGTTGCTTTCAAGACAACTGGGAACAGGAAAAAAAAACAAGGTCGAATCAAGACATCAGTGATCTTCAGGTTGGAGCTCCAGGAAGAGGCCAAGTTTACGGCTTGGAATTGCGAGTTAGATGATTTTCTCAGTCAGAGCTAGTTTTTTACAGTTCCCAGTTGTCTTGAACTCACTGAAGTCATGCTGGATTGACAGCATGGCCAATGTATTCAACCTTTACTGGCAATGGTGTTGCATGTGAATGTTTATCCTTTTAAGCTTGGAAAAGAAACCCTTAAACACATACTTGGACCACACACTCTCCACTGAATAGCAGGCTAGTGATTGCTTTGTAACGTTTGCAGTTTGCAACTGATTCCTTCCAAATCACTCATTGTTGAATTTGTGATTTCCAACTTGTGTAATGGTTATTTCCAATGGCCGATGAGCAGATACGTTTTATCTATAATTTCTCTTCATATAACAAGGTTTGAAAAGGATTTGCCAGTAGATTGTCGACTTAATACATGATGATGACTGATGTCCAGCTTGCTAGCTAAGATTTTGAAAGTATGATGTTGACATAAGTCCAATCAAAACTACGGTAGATATAAAGGTGATTTAACATAATTTTATCTGTTGCCAATCACTTTGAGCCTTCTTCTTCGATGGGTACTTCTAATGTAAATCAATCCAGCACCCAAGGGGCTTGAATTTTCGAGCTTTCGCTGTAGATTTTGCGGTGACATAGTGTCCCCATGAGTAACAGAACACTGAGCCAATCACGGTGCAACTAGAGAACATTACCAACTCATACTCTCCGTATTTTCCACTCGCTGCCACACCACCACAGAAAGCACTGAGCTAGGCAGAAACACCTGCATTTTGGAGCTGCCTTACTCAAGAAAGCAAAAAAGAGACCATGTTTTTATGCAGCTTTATTAAGTCAATGATTTTTCTTTTACATTGTTTGCAAACTGATGTGACATGTACTAATGCCAAAATAACATGCAAAACAGATATATTTTTTTTAGCTTAACAGGTGGGGCTAAAACAGGTTGGGCTCTGCCCCACCTGCCCTGAATGACGGATCGCCACTGTAGGTATGTTAAATGGAGACATGACACTCTTGCCTCCAAGTACCTTGCTTCTCTAAGAATTAAAGTGACACTTCACTCCAAAATTCAAGTTTGTCATCTAGACCTCAACAGCGAATGAGCTCATGGGCATTGTCCACTTTTTTGGATTTAACTTTGATTTCAGAATGAACTCTTGCACTAAGTTTGTTTTTGTGTGTTTTTCCCCATATTACTGGAACCTAGGATCTGGCTTTAATTTGGAAGATTGTTGAGTCATTATGAGAAAAATATAACATTTCCAAAACACTGTTAGTGTTTAATGTGTGTTTGTGTGTGTGCGTTGCTGCCTCTTTGTGCCATGCAGTAAACAGAAACAAACCCGGCAGAGTGAGGTTGGAGTCAAACTACTTTCCTAACCCCACCTCTGCATTAGAAACCATTATGGCCAATTGTCCTGACCACAGATCCCAATCTGGTAGCAATGAAGCCGCTTTGTTATGCTACCAAAAGTCACGTGACTCAAATGAGAAGGAAGTGCATAAGACAGCCAGCCCATATACAAATGTGGTGGTAGTGAAATGGACAGACACATTTCGTTCTGTTTAAAGGTGCCCCCCCTATTTTTCTCTTTCTGTGATTGCTCATATTGGCAACTTACAGTATTGATCATTTAGTACAATTTCACAAGTGTCCCAGAGGCAAACTATGAGGCAAGATGTCTCAAAACATCCAAGACAGGTTTTTTTGTTTTTACGGCGGTAAAGAAAACTAGAGAGCAGGCAAGGTTATAATAGCATTTAACAACCAAGAAAAATATAAAACGTCAGAACTTGAAAGCTCATAGTAGCTATTCAAAGCAGCTACTGTAGCTTTTTAATGTATTGTCGGAAAGAGTCACAGCGTATTTTTGTTTTGGCACTAATACGGCCATCCATAGACGAGGTCCTCAATGGGGTCCTCCTCGGGGCCTACATTTTCCAGCACCAACCCAATACAAACACGTGATGAAGTCAGGGGCAATTGGTCAAGTCATTTCATGGGTCACTACATCCTTGAACATCATAATTGAAACCTCAATAAGGGAAGGGTACCTTGAGGTTACACAATATTGTACATACGCTAAAAGAAAAAATATACATAAAAATAGACTATATATATTTTGAGAGGATAGCCCTGATAGTGCTAAAGGGGAAGAAAGGAACAGACTGACAAACATACAGACAGGCACTTTAGTGCTAATGCATAGCAGAAAGAGTTTAAAGTAAGAGACAAAAAGAAAGAGAAGGGAGAATGAGAAACAGAAAAGAGGGTTGTGGCCATCTATGCCCCCTAACAAAATACTTTGCTAACTAAGCTGAAGTTAGTTAGCATGTTCCCCGCAGCTAGCAAGGCCCATGTTATCAAATCCAGATGTTAGACAAGATGACTTTAGCAAGGGCTATAGTTAGCACAGCTAATGTCAGCGCCTCCGTTATCTCTATGGACACTATACTCTACCATCCTATCGCTTAACAGGCTCCTGACACGATGGGGATGAAAAGACCTGCAACTGTCTTGAGATAATAGATGCTAACATTTTATCTGATAATTGGATTGAGTAGGATAATAATGTCATACCTATATCTGAGCTGTGATCAGCAACACTATCCATTTACCACCTAGCTAGCACAATGCTGAGGGATTTACCATCTACCTAGCACAATGCTGAGGGATTTACCATCTACCTAGCACAATGCTGAGGGATTTACCATCTACCTAGCACAATGCTGAGGGATTTACCATCTACCTAGCACAATGCTGAGGGATTTACCATCTACCTAGCACAATGCTGAGGGATTTACCATCTACCTAGCACAATGCTGAGGGATTTACCATCTACCTAGCACAATGCTGAGGGATTTACCATCTACCTAGCACAATGCTATAATAATCTGACCAACCCAGGTAGAGGAGAATGGGGTATGTTGAGTGGTTGAGCTCATCTTACCCCTATTTTGAATGGCTATGTTCCAACATCCACAGGAGCCCATTTACACCACTCAGTGGTGTAAAGTACTTAAGTAAAAATTCTGTATACTGGGGTATCTGTACTTTACTATTTATATTTTTGCAGACTTTTACTTCATTACATTCCTAAAGAAAATAATGTACTTGTTACTCCATACATTTTCTCTGACACCCAAAAGTACTCAAAAGTAATTACATTTTGACACTTATCAAGAGAACATCCCTGGTCATCCATACTGCCTCTGATCTGGCGGACTCACTAAACACAAATCCTTCGTTTGTAAATGATGTCTGAGTGTGTGCCTCTGACTATCCGCCAATACATTTAAAAAACTGATTGTGCCGTCTGGTTTGCATAATATAAGGAATTTTAAATTGTTTATACTTTTACTATTGATACTTAAGTACATTTGTGCAAATCCATTTACTTTTGATAGGTAAGTATATTTAAAACCAAATACTTTGACCTTTACTCAAGTAGTATTTTACCTGGTGACTTTCATTTTTACTTCAGTCATTTTCTATTAAGGTATCTTTACTTTTACTCAAATATGACAATTGAGTACTTTTTTCACCACTGCTCAGAATGCATGCATTCCACAACACATCACTTCATTCCAAGTGGTATGTTAATGTAGATTTTGGAACAGAGCACCTGTCTTTACCTGCAACAAGTGCCAAGTGTTTGTCTTTGTGTGTTAAATACATATTGTCCAGCGCCAGAGACAGTATTCCCGGTGAAGGGTGACTGTCTTTTTGTAAAGTATGTGGGCGGGTTGGTATGTGATATAGAATACTGAAATCTTGGATGAGAGGTATGGGCAGAGAGAGATAGAGATTTTGAGGGAGAGAGATAGGGAGAAATCTGTCAGTTACATGAGCTTAAAGCAATGAGCTTAAAGCGAATAGAAGCTATGCTGCCAACATCTCTCACAGTAAGACAGTAAGGCCAGCTAATTGGTATTTTTATCATCATCATCATCCTTATTATTCTTACACCTGCCACAACATAGTGCTACTTCAAACAAGCACAAATACTGAAACTTCTTCACTTCCTTAGTCAATACTAAGTTGAAGTTCTTTGTAGAATGTAGAATGTCTACAATCAAAAAATGAGGCACTTGAGCAGATATATATATATTTCTATATATTTTGTTTTTATACTTTGTATATTCAGCCGTCATTAGATTAAATCCTTATTTTTTATTGGTTAATTGGGTTTCCATTTAAGCTGATGATCGAAAAATATCATTGGCTCCCAGTCAGCAGTCAGTCTTCATACTCTTCTCTGATTGGCTTAGAGTCCTCCCTTCTCAGGCTAAGTGCAACCAATAGGTTTTCAGAATATCATTGGCACGCATCCCCATTGGTCATCACAACCAATAAACTGAAAGCAAAAAAATAAAAGGTTTTCCATCAGTCCTTCCAAAGTGCTTCAGAGGTGTGACCAGTGCAACCCGTCTTCCCATTGGCTGTCACACAAGGATGAGGAGTAGGAGCTTCAGGATCTCTTATTTATTTCCCATAATTCCAAGGCAAGGGCAAAGACATCAGCATTCTGAAAACAGAGAGGAAATGGCTGGGTTAGAAGACCAGTAAACAATAGCATATGATATGAAGATTAACCAAATATTACTACATGTATCTACTGACTACCACACATTATCACAAACAGTGTTTTCAAATCTACAATAAGATATCTATGTCTGCTTATCCACAGGGGAACATTGTGTTCCTTTAATTACATATACAGAGAAGTTCAACTGAGGGATGGAAGGGAGGAGAGTGAGACCGCACAGAGCGAGAGAGAAAGAGAGAGGGAGAGGAAAAGAGCGAAAACATTTGGGGGAAAGAGCGGAAAAAAAATAAGGGGAAAGAGAGGGCAACCACCACTCCAGGGTGTGTGTGCGCATGCACATATAGTTTTAGGTCAATTTACACTTTTCCCGTCATATTACACAACTAAAGCAAGTATGTCATTAAGAAAATGTCATTATTGCAATAACATGGAACCATTGAGAGCTACAAATTCACACACACACAAACTTGTCTTTGTTATGGAACCTCTTGTACGATTGATAAAAGCCTTCGAGGGCCGTACTGACGGACTGACAGAGGATATTGATGCTACGGAGAGGAAAAGGACTGAAAATGTACACCATAACACGACTCTCATACGTCTTCCTCTCGATTGGTCGATGTCCCTTTATTAGAGGTATCTAGCGGTCACACATGACGAGTATGTACTGTAGGTCTATAATAATAACAATAATCATGTAATTAACATCATCATTAAAGGCCAGTTTAATTTTGAGGAAACGTTGCGGGCGGGCTGGGCTGCATGATGGAAACATCAAATCAACCAAAACAGTAATGACGAACGGTGACTGATTGAGAGAAAGGAGTCCTTTGTTCCTTTTCCTAAATTTCCCAGCCCTGCTCTCTAATTGTCGATGAAAAAAAGTGCCTCCTCTATATTTTTGGTGCCCCCACCGCCCCCTTCTTTCTCTTCCTGGTGCAGTGCTATATTTAGCGTCCCAGCACAGACGGTGCCAGCTAACAGCAGCAGCTAGTGCAGCTCAGCCTGAGAGAGCCACACAAACAATCAGCCCAATGGACCCAGGGAGACCGGAGGAGACAGGGCACGCATTGGTACACACACATTGGTGCAGAAGCGCTCACAGACAATTGTTGGTGTGGGCACACACACCCACGCATTGGCACACCAACAGACACACATTGAGGACAGTGACCGGGTAAATATGGATGGCACATAAGAGCATACTAAACACACACACATCTTTTAAATCTATCCTCATGGGGACCAAACATGTATTTCCATTCAAAATCCTATTTTCCGTAACCCACCATTTCCCAAACTCGGACCTCAGGACTCCGACGAGATGCACGTTTTGCCCTAATACTACACAGCTGATTCAAATGATTAAAGCTTGATGATTAGTTGATTTTTTGAATCAGCTGTATAGTGCTAGGGCAAAAAACAAAATGAGCACGCCTCAGGGTCCAAAACCGAGTTTGGGAAACCCTGCCCTAACCCTAATTCTATCCTTCACCCTAATTGTAAACCTAACCCCCCCCAAAAAAAAAAACACACCAATCCATTAGGCCGGGGTTAGTGAGAATATATATCTAAATGCGAACCGTGACACACACACTAACATCAGTGCGGTCATACGCAACCAGAAAGGAAGCACTTCCTTTTCTAAACTACTTTAATATCTCTCTCTCTCTCACACACACACACACATATCGATGTCAATCATTTCCTTGCGTCATTCTCCGTTCTGGGCTCTCATCGATGTGATGATGCCTCTGTGAGTACGCGTGACTGTTCCGCTCTGTAGGCTCTTCAACACCGAGGTCAGATGGGGCTATGATCTCAGCCAATGTGTGGCCTATAAAATGTTCCCTCTCTATATCAGTCCCTATGTCAGTCGGTCTATGTGTCTATCTGGGGCAGTCAAAGTGATGGCTCACTGGATGAAGCAGTCAATGTGATGTGTGTGTGTCTGCCTGGGGCTGTCAATGTCCGGTTCTGTGACGGCTCACTTTAGTGGCTCATTAAGGATAAGGCACCCTCTGTGCCTTTAAGTAGATTCATTTGAGTGTATTTGTGTGTCACCCTAGCATCTGTCAGTCTGTGAGTCAGTCTCCGCGATGAGGTTAGATGAATATAAGATGCAATGCCTTGTCCTGTGTGTGACACACACTAGTCTGTTGATCAGAGTTGTGTGTCTGTCTGTCTGCGTCAGTTGTTGTCTGTCTGCGATGGGGTCACTGGACTTAGTTTAGTTGTGTCCCTCAATAGACTGACACTGGCTGAGCACATACTGCTACTGCGCAAGTGGGCACACATCTCTCTAACACACACACACACAAAATCGAATACACTCGCTCTCCCCTCTGACACTTGCACCGTCAATCACTTCCATGCCCCAGGAGCCACAGCTGTCAAGTTATATAACATTCTGTTTAACCAAGAGCCCATCACCATAGGAAGGCCTCTGCCAAGCAAAGAGAGGGTGTTATGAAAGCCAGTAGGGAAGAGGGGATCAGTGCAAAGAGCAGAGCGAGAGAGATCGAGAGAGTAAGGCGATCTCTCTCTCTCTCTGTGTGCGTGTGACATCTGGGAGATGTATGTGCTGTGGATCACATTAGCCGGTAATAGACGGATTTTGGCCCCAAAAAATAAATGAGAAGACGATAAATTAAAATTGCCACCGGCCAATTGCAAAACAATGCCTTTTAGCCTATTCGTTGATAAAAATACCAGTCGATCTAAATACATTTGACCAGTCATGCTTCATTTGAATACTTTACTGGAATTAAATTGGCGTGTGTATTTTGTTAGTCGTTATGATTCTTATTTATCACACACGCACAGCATACAGATAGAGCCTAGTTTAAGCGGAACATCAGTCAGACAGCGCGAGAGTGGCTGCTACAGCTGCTATGGCAGCTGGAGTGAAATGTGCTTTATAAGCACAGTCATTGTGCAACAATTCTAAATGAAATCACGAGTTAAAACATTTTGGTGGCCACAATTAAAAATCTACACTACTTCTATTTCTCAACTGGTAATTGAATGGCGAAAAGGAAGAGCGCTTCAAGTTCAACGGTAGGCAGGCTTCAGCGGGTCACACTTTACAGTGTGAGCTGGAAGCAGTATGCATTTTGAAAACATACACAGTACCAGTCAAAAGTTGGGACACACCTACTCATTCAAAGTTTATTTTACATTTTTTTACTATTTTCTACATTGTAGAATAATAGTGAAGGCATCCAAACTATGAAATAACACATATGGAATCATGTAGTAACCAAAAAAGTGTTAATCAAATACAAATATTTCAGATTCTTCCAAGTAGCCACCCTTTGCCTTGATGACAGCTTTGCACACTCATTCCAGCTTCACCTGGAATGCTTTTCCAACAGTCTTGAAGGAGTTCCCACATATGCTGAGCACTTGTTGGCTGCTTGTCCTTCACTCTGCAGTCCAACTCATCCCAAACCTTCTCAGTTGTGTTGAGGTCGGGTGATTGTGGCAGCCAGGTCATCTGAAGCAGCACTCCATCACTTTCCTTCTTGGTCAATTAGCCCTTACACAGCCTGGTGGTGTGTTGGGTCATTGTCTTGTTGAAAAACAAATTATAGTCCCATTAAGCACAAACCAGATGGGAAGGTCTATCGCTGCAGAATGCTGTGGTAGCCATGCTGTTTTTAAAATATTTTTTACTTGTGTTTTTTTAATTGAATATCCGAAACATACATTACACTTGCAGTGAAGCCGCTCAACAACGACATCATACCAGTCATCCAACAGACTCCCATTCAGGGCGACACAGAAGCATCCAGGGTCAATGCCCTGCTCAAGGGCACGTTGACAGATCTGCCACCAGGCCAAAAAACGTGAACCCTCCAAGATCCCCCCAAAGTTCCCCAATGCCAACTGTATATGTTTGTGTGCATGTCTGGCACTATTACATGGACAGTTGAAGTCGGAAGTTTACATACACCTTAGTCAGATACATTTAAACTCAGTTTTTCACAATTCATGACATTTAATCTTAGTAAAAATTCCCTGTCTTAGGTCAGGTAGGATCACCACTTTATTTAAAAAATGTGAAATGTCAGAATAATAGTATAGAGAATGATTTATTTCAGTTTTTATTTCTTTCATCACATTCCCAGTGGGTCAGACATTTATATACACTCAATTAGTATTTGGTAGCATTGCCTTTAAATTGTTTAACTTAGGTCAAATGTTTCAGGTAGCCTTCCACAAGCTTCCCACAGTAAGTTGGGTGAATTTTGGCCCATTCCTCCTGACAGAGCTGGTGTAATTGAGTCAGGTTTGTAGGCATCCTTGCTCACACACGCCTTTTCAGTTCTGCCCACACATTTTCTATAGGATTGAGGTCAGGGCTTTGTGATGGCCACTCAAATACCTTGACTTTGTTGTCTTTAAGCCATTTTGCCACAACATTGAAGGTATGCTTGGGATCATTGACCATTTGGAAGACCCATTTGCAACCAAGCTTTAACTGATTTAACAAGACTGATGTCTTGAGATGTTGCTTCAATATATCCGCATAATTTTCCTGCCTCATGATGTCATTTATTTTGTGAAGTGCACCAGTTCCTCCTGCAGCAAAGCACCCCCACGACATGATGCTGCCACCTCTGTGCTTCACGGTTGGGATGGTGTTCTTCACCTTGCAAGCCCCCCCTTTTTCCTCCAACCTTAACAATGGTCATTATGGCCAAACAGTTCTATTTTTGTTTCATCAGACCAGAGGACATTCCTCCAAAAAGTACAATCTTTGTCCACATGTGCAGTTGGCTGTGTGTAGTCTGGCTTTTTTTAATGGCAGTTTTTGAGCAGTGGCTTCTTCCTTGCTCAGCGGCCTTTCAGGTTATGTCGCTATAGGAGTCGTTTTACTGTGGATATAGATACTTTTGTACCGGTTTCTTCCAGCATCTTCACAAGGTCCTTTGCTGTTGTTCTGGGATTGATTTGCACTTTCGAACCAAAGTACGTTCATTTCTAGGAGACAGAACACGTCCCCCTCCTGAGCGGTATGACGGCTGCGTGGTCCCATGGTGTTTATACTTGTGTTCTATTGTTTGTTCAGATAAACGTGGTACCTACAGGCGTTTGAAAAATGGCCCCAAGGATGAAGCAGACTTGATTTTTGCCAATTTCTTTAGATTTTCCCATGATGTTAAGCAAAGAGTCACTGAGTTTGAAGGTAGGCCTTGAAATACATCCACAGGTACACCTCCAATTGACTCAAATTATGTAAATTAGCCTATCAGAAGCTTCTAAAGCCATGACATCATTTTCTGGAATTTTCTAAGCTGTTTAAAGGCACAGTCAACTTAGTGTTTGTAAACTTCTGACCCACTGGAACTGTGATACAATTATAAGTGAAATAATCTGTCTGTAAACAATTGTTGGACAAATGACTTGTCATGCACAAAGTAGATGTCCTAACTGACTTGCCCAAACTATAGTTTAACAAGACATTTGTGGAGTGGTTGAAAAACGAGTTTTAAAGACTCCAACCTAACTGTATGTAAACTTCCGACTTCAACTGTATATTATACTGGAAACATTCAGTTAAATTATTTTGTCTTAGCTAAAAATAAGTTGTCTTCCAGTAAACTTTGATTACATTTCCAATATCCCATCCTCATGCAAAATCTATGAGTTATGTGAATGCGAATTAGATGATGATCTGATCACATTCTGTCTCCTATTAAAACTTTTTTAAACCTTTGATGCAAGAGAGAAAGAGACAAGAAAGTAGTCAAGATGACTAGCTTGATTAAGTCTCCTCCATTTATATCTCACTAGGTCAGGGTTTATTGGTCTCCAAATATCCACTATTTCGAATGTGTCCATAATATGTGTGATTTCCTTAAGGGCTCGGTGATGATAGTTTGTAGAGTGATTACCTTTACAGTCCATTGAGGTACTTAACACAATGTTATAGTCTCCTACCATAATGATTTGATCATTTGTTGCCTGTAAGTTCAATAAATTGGTATACATTTTTTAGAAGAAGTATGGATCATCCTGATTTGGACCATATAGATAAATGCTGGTTAAGTGTGCCTTGAATTCTAAATAAATTACTGAAGATGTCACCAGCAAAGCACCCCCACACCATTACACCTCCTCCATACTTCACGTTGGGAACCACACATGCGGAGATCATCCGTTTACCTACTCTGCATCTCACAAAGCCACAGCGGTTGAACCAAAAATCTCAAATTTGGATTCATCAGACCAAAGGACAGATTTCCACTGGTCTAATGTCCATTGTTCATGTTTCTTGGCCCAAGCAAGTCTCTTCTTCTTTTTGGTGTCCTTTAGTAGTGGTTTCTTTACAGCAATTTGACAATGAATGCCCGATTCACGTAGTCTCCTCTGAACAGTTGATGATGAGATGTGTCTGTTACTTGAACTCTGTGAAGCATTTATTAGGGCTGCAATCGGAGGTGCAGTCAACTCTAATGAACTTATCCTCTGCAGCAGAAGTAACTTTGGGTATTCCTTTCCTGTGGCGGTCCTCATGACAGCCAGTTTCACCATAGCGCTTGATGATTTTAAAGACTGCTCTTAAAGAAACTTTCAAAGTTCTTCACTTTTTCCAGATTGACCTCAATGTCCTTCTGTAGCTCAGTTGGTAGAGCATGGCGCTTGTAACGCCAGGGTAGTGGGTTCGATCCCCGGGACCACCCATACGTAGAATGTATGCACACATGACTGTAAGTCGCTTTGGATAAAAGCGTCTGCTAAATGGCATATATTATTATTATTATTATAATGTCTTAAATCAAGGTTTCTTAAACTTTTTCAGCCTGGGACCCAAATGAGAAATTGTGTTTTTCTGGGACCCAAGCTTAGGAAAATATGCAACTATACATAAATATCGGTACATTTCATTGCCCTTATGCCTAAAACAAATGCAATATAGACAAAAACAAAAAATGAAATTAAATATCCTTTTAAATATGTATTCATGTTTATTTTTTACCCTATTAAATACACTCTTACATATCTGTCTAGGTTGGAACTGTTGCTGTTAAAATACAACAAATAATTTCATTCTGAACTGGAATAAACGGATTGATCACATCACACAGATGTATAACAGAACACACACACAGGCTTTTTGATAGGGTTGCAGTAAGTAACAGTAAAGATGAAAAAATGATCAGGCCTACTGTACATCTTATTGTAGAAATTATTGTTGAAAGAAAGTCTAGGTTGGAACTATTGCCGTTAAAATACAATACATATTTTTTATTCTGAACTGGAATAAACTGAATGATCACATCTGTAGACCAGAAAACACACACACAGTCCTAACGAGAGCAGGTCTATTCTTGGCTCTGTTTTTGACAGTACAACATTGAGGTCATGCTCAGCCTTGAAACTGTTTCTGTACTTGTTCTTTAAGTATGTCAGAGTTAAGAACCCTGACTCGCATAGGTATGTGGTGCCAAACTGGACCAGAACATCTACTGCTTTCTCAGCCAGACAGGAGACTGCTTCCTGCTGTAGATGAGCAACCCAGAACTGTGTGAGTGTGTTTGCCTCAAAAAGCATCTTGCTTCAATTAGTTTATTCCGGTTAAGAATAACAATTATTATTGTATTTTAACAGCAACAGTTCCAACCCAGACTCGTTTTCAACAATAATTTAATCTTCATCTGTACTGTTACTTAGGGTTGCACTATCAGTAGCTAGCTCGCTTTGGCAAATGTTAGCTATTAGCTGTGTACAAGGCCAGGGGATTGATTGTTTGAAAGAGAAACTCACATCTACTACTACGAGAGTTAGTACGCCCTTATTACTGCTTACCATCCATCACCTGTTGTAAAATGACAACAATGCCTTGCTAGCTGACTTACTTTTCCACTGTCGAAGCACTGTTTTCGGAAGCATTCTGCCCTGTTCTGAAAGAACTCCCTGGGTTTACCATCATGCTGTGGATGTTTGGTCAGGATGTGTCGTTTTATTAATTTGTTCGTTATGAGAGTCTCATTACTAAGCACTTCCACACACAAACCACATTGTGGGCGCTCCTCCTTCTAAGTTCGTATGAAAGAGAGAGAAACTCATCGCTGTATGTGCGTTTCATGACAATGCGGTCAGAACTTGTGGCTAGCATGAGTCCATTGGATGACAACAGTGAATGATGGCGAGTGGGAATGACAAGTCAGTGGCTGACAGCGCGTCATCTCCTGCCTGAACGACAGCGCTGCAGCGTGTGTCGCGGAGTGATCTTCAAGAAAACTGAAAGATCCGGTAAACCGCGAAGAACGCGGGCATCTCCCTCTCACACTCGCGCAGCTGCCAAACTGAGCAGAGACTGCTGCTTATTAATAAACAGGTAGCGCACTGAACCGAGCGCAGATGCACTTGGCCAAATCAATTCCAGTAATTCATCTAACAATTATAAAATGTACACTGACACGTCACGACCCACCATTAACAGGTCCGCGACGACCAATACTTTAAGAAAGGCGGTCTTAAAGTAATGGACTGTTTCTCTTTGCTCATTTCGAGCTGTTCTTGCCATAATATGGACTTGGTATTTTACAAAATAGGGCTGGCTATCTTCTGTATACCACCCCTACCTTGTCACAACACAACTGATTTGTTCAAACGCATTAAGGAAATAAATTCCACAAATGTTTTTTTTTGTGTATATATGGCGACTGTTTAGTGCCAAAAATACAGGGTTAAATATACGTTAACAACAACAACAACAAAAAAAAACTTTTAGGACAGACACTTCAGAAGAAAAAAAATCCTTTAGATTTTTTGGGGGGGACTATCTGTTGTTTCATGTAGTGAACATGTTAATAAATATGTTTGTATGGGCTAATAGCAGTAAGGCCAAAACATATTTTCTTCAAATATATATATTTTTTAATACTTCAAGGGGTGTTAAAATTCAAAATAAAATAGTAAAATGGTATGACTTAAAATTTTAAAAAAAAAATCCATATACAGTGCATTCAAAAAGTATCAATAAGTATTCAGACCCCTTGACTTTTTCCACATTTTGTTACGTTTCAACCAATCTACACAAAATTCTCCATAATAGCAAAGGTTATTAAATCGTTTGGATAAAATGTATAAAATGTATAAAATGTATAATGTATAAATGTATAATGTATAAACAAAACTAAACAGAAATACAGATATTTACATAAGTATTCAAACCCTTTGCAATGAGACTCAAAATTGAGCTCAGGTGCATCCAGTTCCCATTGAACATCCTTAGTGGTAAATTCAATTGATTGCACATGATTTGGAAAGGCACACACCTGTCTATATCAGGTCCCACAGTTGACAGTGCATGTCAGAGAAAAAAACAAAACAAGCCATGAGACCAAAGGAATTGTTCGTAGAGCTCTGAGACAAGATTGTGTGGAGGCATAGATCTGGGGAAGGGTACAAAAACATTTCTGCAGGATTTTAGATCCACAAGAACACAGCCGCCTCCATCATTCTTCAATGGTAGAAGATTGGAATCACCAAGACTCTTCCTAGAGCTGGCCGCCTGGCCTAACTGATCAATCCTGAGAGAAGGGCCTTGGTCAGGGAGGTGACCAAGAACCCGATGGTCACTCTGACAGAGCTCCAGAGTTCCTCTGTAGAGATGGGAGAACCTTCAAGAAGGACAACCATCTCTGCAGCACTCCACCAATCAGGCCTTTGTGGTAGAGTGGCAAGACGGAAGCCACTCCTCAGTAAAAGGCACATGACAAGCCACTTTGAGTTAAAGGACTCTCAGCCCATGACAAACAAGATTCTCTGGTCTGATGAAACCAAGATTGAACTCTTTGGCCTGAATGCCAAGCATCACGTCTGGAGGAAACCTGGCACCACCCCTACAGTGAAGCATAGTGGTGGCAGCATCATGCTGTGGGGATGTTTTTCAGCATCAGGGACTGCGAGACCAGTCAGGATCGAGGGAAAGATTAATGGAGCAAAGCACAGAGAGATCCTTGGTGAAAACCTGCTCAGTGTTCAGGACCTCAGAATGTGACGAAGGTTCACCTTCCAACAGGACAACAACGCTAAGCACACAGTCAATAGAACGCAGTAGTGGCTTCGGTACAAGTCTCTGAATGTCCTTGAGTGGCTCAGCCAGAGCCTGGACTAGAACCTGATCTAACATATCTGGACAGACCTGAAAATATCTGTGCAGCGACACTCCCCATCCAACCTGGCAGAGCTTGAGAGGATCTGCAGAGAAGAATGGGAGAAACTCCCCAAATACAGGTGCGCAAAACATGTAACGTCATACCCAAGAAGACTCAAGGCTGTAATAGCTGCCAAAGGTGCTTCAACAGTCAAGGGTCCGAATACTTATGTAAATGTGACATTTCAGTATTCTATTTTTTTTTTTTTTTAATCTGCTAAATTTCTAAAAACCTGTCTTCGCTTTGTCTTTATGGGGTAGTGTGTGTGGATCCATTTTAGAGTAAGACTAACCTAAGAAAATGTGGATAAAGTCAAGGGGTCTGAATACTTTCCGAATGCACTGTAGCTTAGTAGAGCCCCCCTCCCCTCCCCTGCTTAGACAGGGCCTGTTTTGTGCCAAAAATAAGCGGTTAAATACATGCACAAAAAATAAATAACAAATGCTTCCTAATCTTTCTTATATCTCTCAGATATAGGACAGACTCTTCAGAACAAACTTCCTTTTGATTTCTGTTGTTCAATGTAGTGAATCTGTGCCACTTTTGTTTGTTTTTGGACAATCATTTCCACCTCCAGGTTAGATGGACGTCATACTGTATTTGTAGGCCTTTCGTAGGCCTAATATATGGATCACACGTCGTTTTTATAGATTTGTTTGTCAGTGTCAGCAGAGTAGGGTACCCTGTCATTTTTGTTATATTAAGAAAGACTCTGCTAATGTCTCCAGTCATATAAAGTGTAGTAGAATTGCATGAAATGCATTTATAAAAAAAGGTCAAAATTTTCCTGTGCAACGGAAGGAGAATGAATTTAGTCTATTTGATATAGCCTAGGCCTACTTTAAGCCACTACGTTCTGCATTGAACAGTCTTTTTAGCAAACAGTGATTGAGTTAAACTATATTATTATCCTAAATTATGACTATCCAATCTAATCATCAACTTAGAAATAAGTTAGGCTATTTTACACAAGTCTGCAAATGAGAGGATGCAAGGAATGCTTTACCATAAAGGTGCATTTTTTATGGTGAAAATTTGCTTTCCCAAGATTGAAACTCATGCGCCACCTATGTTAGAATAACTGCCCACATTTACTTTTCCTCAGCCAATGAGATGAGTAACAAACAGCAAAAATCACTAGCCTACGTCAATTTACTATCCCCCATAGTAGAAAAGTTGACCTATTCTATTGGTCAGCTTGTTGTTCTGTGCGGAAAGAAATAGCCTATTCCAGACAGACTCTGGGACAGTTGTGGGACGACAGATAACCAATTCATACAACAAGTAGGCCGAGGCTACATCCCCCAAAAAACTTTAAATGGCAACGAGGCTCATGCAACAGATCAGAACGTTTAGCATAAAATGTTGATCAACTATTATTTCTTTACATTATAACCGCAGCAATGCACACAAGGCAGTAGGCTACGCGCGAATGTTCGTTCCATAATGCAAATTAGCTTTAGATAACTGTGTTGTAGGGCATGAGTTCAGGGCTCAAGTATGCTTTACATATTCCCTTTGTTCAACAGTTTGGACATAAATCATACAGTGATTTAATTTATCCACAGAAATTGAAATTATAGGAGGGAACATTCTGCTAAATAATTATATATAACACCCACGCACCCCCCCAACCAGCCCATTTGCTGACTCAGCCCCTCTTCCCCCCCTCTCTGTTCCGTCGCTCTACCAGTTCTGCCACTTTTCTGCCAAAGTGTTCTGAGAAAGCTCCAGAATAAACACTGTTCAGTTCAGAGAGGTGATTTACTACCATAAAGGAGAGGCAAGGCAGCACGGGCTCTAGCCCTCCGGCAACTCTGCTGTAGTTCTTCCTAATACCCTTCCCAGAAAAAGCTGTACTTCATTCACCCTTCTGAAGTAGAACACAAGACGAGATAGCAACAGAGGAGGCGTATAGGCTAACATTCAATGCTATTCTGCACCGTTTAGGGGTGGAATCGCTCTATGTCGAGTAAATAAGGTTTTGGTTCTCGAGTCCAGACACTGATCTTGGGTCAGTTTTGTGTGTACTCGCAGAGTGGTTAAGGTTAGAGGTTAGGGGAGGGTAAAAAAAAAAAAGACTTGCATCTCAAAGGCTATTTCACATCCCCTGTTTCTTTGTTTCACTTGATATGCATTTTGCAAAGTCAGAGGTTTTGGCTACTAGTCTAGAAGCCCAAAAGGATTGAATGACAAACTTTTTGGGAAATTTCGACAAAGAGAGAACAAAACTGCTGACCAAGCTTTATTATTAAGAAACATTGTCCCATGACTTAGGAGGGAGAAACGTGTGTGTGTGTGTCACTGTGCCCATGTCACCAGTCCATACCCCCATCCTGAGATCTCCTGGTAAATTGTGTAATCATTAAGAGTTGTAAGTGGTGTCCCATCAATCCAGTCCCCCTCACAGTCCGTCCTCCAAACCCTTCCCTCCTTCCTCCCCCTGAGGCGTTTAGAGTTACCATGTGTAACCTTAGTACCTTTATTCAGATAAGCGAGCTTCTGTGAAGCAGGACGTACGGGGACAGACTGTCTGTGTGTGTGTGTGAGAGAATATCTAAGAGTAAGAGTTTGTGAGCGTGTATGTGTGTATGTGGACGAGTGTGTGTGTGTGTGTGGGTGACAGGCACGCATGGCCCAACATGGCACCGCAAATATTTATGTATGAGCATGGGGAATGGTGGGCGATCCAGTAGGGTCCCTTCCCTCCTTCCCTTTTCACCACCAGTGGAAAAAGAAAGAGAAGCCAGAAAGAATCTTCTTCTTCTTTCCTAGACCCCTCACTATCCTCCCTCCCTCCATCCATCTCTCTCTCATTCCATCACTCCCTCTCATGGACGTAGGTTGGTAGATTTACAGTGTGGGTTTTTGCTCTCCTCATCCTAATAAAATGTTATTTTTTAGAGTTCTGTGGTGAAAAGATAACCTGGTCTGAACAGCATAGACAAGGCAGAGACTGAACACTATATGGGGCTGTGTGTGTGTGTGTGTGTGTGTGTGTGTGTGTGTGTGTGTGTGTGTGTGTGTGTGTGTGTGTGTGTGTGTGTGTGTGCTGAGGAGGTAGTGTTGCTGGTTAAATATATAATACATCAATTATATATATGGCATTTAGCAGATGCTTTTATCCAAAGTGACTTACAGTCAAGCATTCAGAAATGTTTTACGTATGGGTGGAAATAGGTCTGAGAGTGTGTGTGTGTGTGTGTGTGTGTGTGTGTGTGTGTGTAAGGGAGAGCAGTAGGATCCAGTGGTCATGCTGGACAGCAAGGTAACAGAAGCTGTCTGTGGTGAAAGCTAGTCATAAAGCATGTCACTGCACCGCTGCTGTTTTTAACCATCCCAGGAGGTTATGCCCCCAACACACACACACGTTTCACAGACCACACACACACAAAACACACAACATTCTCCCTTTACAAAACACACACAATCTCAACCAACAACACTCAACAACACAAACACACAGTCATGCATAATGCAAATGTTGCCATTCTGCCCGACTCCTGGGTGCACAGTCACCACTACATATGTAAATTAGCCCTGACATGACGCACAGCAGTGGCGCTTGACTTAAATGTAAATGTAAATGTTTTGGTTCGTAATATGATTTATATTAATTTGTACTCTAAAATCCTTTTCAGTTTATCTGCAGTTGACCTCACTACGAAAACATGTGATCACTCCATGACCACACACACGCCTAACCCCGCCACTCCAGCCCACTAGTCTAAGTAAAGGAAACATGTATATGAAATGAAAAAAAGAACGACAAAGCCAGGGAGGGCACGTGGGTTCCTGATCTGTCATCCCTCACTCCACTCTTTTGTTGACGTAAGACAGTCCTACACACACACACACACACAAACAAACACACACACACACAAAGCCAGTGTTAATGGGGGGGGGTATAGTGCCCATTTCCTCCCCATCCCTGGAGTGTGAGTCAATCCTTTTATAAGGCCTAATGCACCGAAGATTAGGTCCTACATGCTTCGGTGGGGAGAACATTGTGTGACGGATGCTAATTACTGATGCTGGCTCACTGAGCATCACAAACCGAATGGGAAGGGATGGGACGTTTTCAAAATGGTAGGGAGACAGATGTACATAATTGACAAACACACATATTAAAGCAGTACACATACCAATAAAGATAGGCTTAAGCACCGCAGAGATGCAGACACAGAAGCACACAAATACACGCTTTCAGCTACACACACACACTATCCTCTGTGGCATTTCCGTGACAACCTATTGAGTCACACACAAAATACAGCCTCCACGGTGACACACTCCTCAGAGTGTCCATGACTTTTCTGCAGGAGACCTTTATTTCTGGTTCAGTGGCAGAAACCTTGAAGGTTAACGACCATTTCCAGGCAGCATAATGGGGGACAGAACAAACATCTTCACTCTCGCTGTCCATTACCTCTGCCTGCCCTCGCTGACACATTGGTGACATCATTCAACTATCTCTAGTTGGAGCACACATTGTTCTCCTCTCTACATGATTTAACCAGTCTTTGCCCTGAGGGGTGGGGGTCTCAGAGTGTGTGTGTGTGTGTGTGTGTGAGAGAGAGAATCAGTGTGTATGCCGAGATCTACACAAAGATAGGCCTGTGTGTGTGTATGTGCAGTCAGTGAGTCGTCCTCAAATCCAATATCACTAACCTGACCCTTCAACTCAGTCTAACACCACATCCCCTCTCTCTCACACCCTGGGTTGATCCTCTACATGCACTATAACCCCTGACCCCTACGTGCCCTTTACACTTCTATCTCTCCCACCGACCCATGAGACCCTCTGCCTCAGCATTGACCCCAGCCTGTGACACACACACACACACACGTCTCCCCTCCCTGCGTGAGAACTTCTCATTATCATTAGCAGTGTTGTCAAATGCCCACCGGTGCTAAGCTCTTTACAGACAAATCCAGTGAGAGAGAGGCCGGGCTAGGGACAGTAACTCCTAGAACACTGGGGTTAGCAGCAGTACTGATGACAACAGTTACTCAACACCGGGAGAAAAGGAGGAGTAAGCGAAGTAGGTGTTGCAAAACTGAAGGGGAAAAGGGAGCCGTCTTCATCGACTTGGCCAAGGCTTTCCACTCTGTCAATCACCGCATTCTTATCGGCAGACTCAATAGCCTTGGCTTCAGTGTGTTAGCCAGAGTTCAGTGTGTCAAATCGGAGGGCCTGTTGTTCAGACCTCTGGCACTCTCTATGGGGGTGCCACAGGGTTCAATTCTCGGGCCGACTCTTTTCTCTGTATATATCAATGATGGTGCTCTGGCTGCTGGTGATTCTCTGATCCACCTCTATGCAGACGACACCATTCTGTATACATCTGGCCCTTCTTTGGAAACTCTGCTAACAAACTTCCAAACGAGCTTCAACGCCATACAACACTCTTTCCGTGGCCTCCAACTGCTTTTAAATGCTAGTAAAACTAAGTGCATGCTCTTCAACCGATTGCTGCACGCACCCTCCCGCCCGACTAGCAACACTACTCTGGACGGTTCTGACCTAGAATATGTGGAAAACTACAAATAGGTGTCTGATTAGACTGTAAACTCTCCTTCCAGACTCGCATTAAGCATCTCCAATCCAAAATTAAATCTAGAATTGGCTTCCTATTTTGCAACAAAGCCTCCTCCACTCATGCCGCCAAACTTACCCTCGTAAAACTGACAATCCTACCGATCCTTGACTTTGGTGATGTTATTTACAAAATAGCCCCCAACGCTCTACTCAGAAAACTGGTTGTAGTCTATCACAGTGCCATCCGTTTTATCACCAAAGCCCCATATACTACCCACCACTGCGACCTGTATGCTCTCGTTGGCTGGCCCCCACTACATATCCGCAGCCAAACCCACTGGCTCCAGGTTGTCCATAAGTCTTTGCTAGGTAAAGCCCCGCCTTATCTCAACTCACTGATCACCATAGCAACACCCACCCGTAGCACGCGCCCCAGCAGGTATATTGCACTGGTCATCCCCAAAGCCAAAACTCTTCCTTTGGCCGCCTTTCCTTCCAGTTCTCTGCTTCCAATGACTGGAAGCAGGAAGCTGAAATCTCATATCTCCCTCACTAACTTCAAGCATCAGATGTCAGAGCAGTTTACCGATCACTGTACCTGTAAACAGCAAATCTGTGAAAAGCACACAGACTACCTCATCCCCACTTTATTACTTACACTCTTGCTCTTTTGCACCCCAGTGTCTATACTTGCACATTCATCATCTGCACATCTATCACTCCAGTATTAATGCAAATTGTAATTATTTTAGCCGCTAGGGCCTATTTATTGCCTACCTCCCTACTCTTCTAGATTTGCACACACTGTACATAGATTTTTCTATTGTGTTATTGACTGTACGTTTGTTTATGTGTAACTCTGTGTTGTTGTTTTTGTCACACCGCTTTGCTTTATCTTGGCAAGGTCGCAGTTGTAAATGAGAACTTGTTCTCAACTGGCCTATAAAGGTGAAATAAAATAAAAAATAAAAAGAGAGGAGATAAAGAGAGAAGGAAACGAGGAGAACGCGTTCAACGGAGAAAGAGAGAGATTGATTAGAGCAAGAGGAGAGGATGCAAAAACAGAGAGAGTGGTAGAGAAGAGGGAGAGAATGCAAGAAAGCCAGAGCATAGATGAAACAAACAAACAAAATGCCAAAAACAAAGAGAGGGTGAAAAAGAAAGACAGGAAATGCCTGAAAGAGGGTGTGTGTTACTGAGTGTATAGAGAAGTGCTCCCATGGACTCAATGACCCCCTGAGCCTGTACTACGAGCGCACACACACACCACAGCGCACTTGCTCTCACACACACACACACACACACACACACACACACACACACACACACACACACACACACACACACAATCAATGCTCTGTACTACTGTAAAACTGTTCCAAAGTTCCTGGCAGGCGGCCACAACCATCAAGGAACTATATACTGTATTAGTATACACACACACCCGGCGGTACACCTTAATCCACAGAACATGATAAGAAGAAAAGAAGAGAGGGAGGGAGAAAGAGGGAGAGAGAGAGAGAGAGTAAAAGTGGTGAGAGAGGAAGAGAAAAGGGGAGTGTGTGGGTGTACTGCCAAGAAAGTAGACTTGAGGCTGGCGGAGGACTTTGAGCATTAGGTGAGAGGCTTTTCGCCGATCTCTTTTTCCTGTGATTTGATTGGCTTCCAGATCAGTCTGAGCCTTTCTCATTGAGGAGCCCCAAACACGTGTGTGACTGTACTGTGTATATAAACACAGCAACCAGAGAGCGTATTACCATCCAACAACTTTGATTTGAGGAACACACACACTCTTTCTCCCTCTTGTCTTGGGCATGGTCCGGTGCCCCATTGACTGGTTTGACTGCCAAGTGACATGTTGCCATAACACTGTGTGTGTGATCCCCAGTGCATTTGAATAAAGCAGAAGAGCAGTCAAAACATGACTAGCCTACTGAGTCATTATACCTCCTCATTAGAATCAACCAGACTGGCAGACAGTGTGAGAACGAGTGAGTGTGTGTGTGTGTGTGTGTTTACATGAATTACATTTATATATTTGAAATATGCATTTAAATTATTTCTCAGTATTTTATCATTTGTATTACATTACACTGAACTACACACTTAGAAATTATTTTGTTACTACAGCTGTATTTTGTATTTTCTAAATACAAAAACCCTTTTCTATACCATTTTTTATATGAGGTCCACCATTTTTTGGCCCCCTTTCACCCTACATTGGTATCAGATGTCTGATGGCACTGTGGTGTGATAAGTGTCTGCTAAATTAGGCCAGTCGTGTGAGAAATTTGTCATCATGCAAGCAGTCAGACAAGTGAAATGATGGTCCATAAAGAAAACGTTAAGCTCGTCTCTCAATTAAAAAAAAAAACTTGTCAATACTTTGCCCCTTGATAACAAGCGCACTTCTGTATGTTGTAAAAGCGTTACATGATCGCTGCCCATATCATTGCATAGTGCAGAAAATGCACGAGAGTTCAGGGGCCTTGCTTTAATAAAGTTGACTATTTTCACTGTAGTGTCCAAAACATCTTTCAAGCGGTCAGGTATTCAAATCAAAAAATGGAATCAAACTTTATTTGCTACATGCGTCTAATACAACAGGTGTAGACTTTACCGTGAAATGCTTACTTACAAGCCTTTAACCAACAGTGTAGACTTTACCATGAAATGCTGACTTACAAGCCCTTAACCAACAGTGTAGACTTTACCGTGAAATGCTTACTTACAAGCCCTTAACCAACAGTGTAGACTTTACCGTGAAATGCTGACTTACAAGCCCTTAACCAACAGTGTAGACTTTACTGTGAAATGCTGACTTACAAGCCCTTAACCAACAGTGTAGACTTTACTGTGAAATGCTTACTTACAAGCCCTTAACCAACAGTGTAGACTTTACTGTGAAATGCTTACTTACAAGCCCTTAACCAACAGTGTAGACTTTACTGTGAAATGCTTACTTACAAGCCCTTAACCAACAGTGTAGACTTTACTGTGAAATGCTGACTTACAAGCCCTTAACCAACAGTGTAGACTTTACTGTGAAATGCTTACTTACAAGCCCTTAACCAACAGTGTAGACTTTACTGTGAAATGCTGACTTACAAGCCCTTAACCAACAGTGTAGACTTTACTGTGAAATGCTTACTTACAAGCCCTTAACCAACAGTGTAGACTTTACCATGAAATGCTTACTTACAAGCCCTTAACCAACAGTGTAGACTTTACTGTGAAATGCTGACTTACAAGCCCTTAACCAACAGTGTAGACTTTACCGTGAAATGCTTACTTACAAGCCCTTAACCAACAGTGTAGACTTTACCGTGAAATGCTGACTTACAAGCCCTTAACCAACAGTGTAGACTTTACTGTGAAATGCTGACTGACAAGCCCTTAACCAACAGTGTAGACTTTACTGTGAAATGCTTACTTACAAGCCCTTAACCAACAGTGTAGACTTTACCGTGAAATGCTGACTTACAAGCCCTTAACCAACAGTGTAGACTTTACCGTGAAATGCTTACTTACAAGCCCTTAACCAACAGTGTAGACTTTACTGTGAAATGCTTACTTACAAGCCCTTAACCAACAGTGTAGACTTTACCGTGAAATGCTGACTTACAAGCCCTTAACCAACAGTGTAGACTTTACCGTGAAATGCTTACTTACAAGCCCTTAACCAACAGTGTAGACTTTACCGTGAAATGCTGACTTACAAGCCCTTAACCAACAGTGTAGACTTTACTGTGAAATGCTTACTTACAAGCCCTTAACCAACAGTGTAGACTTTACCGTGAAATGCTGACTTACAAGCCCTTAACCAACAGTGTAGACTTTACTGTGAAATGCTGACTTACAAGCCCTTAACCAACAGTGTAGACTTTACTGTGAAATGCTTACTTACAAGCCCTTAACCAACAGTGTAGACTTTACTGTGAAATGCTGACTTACAAGCCCTTAACCAACAGTGTAGACTTTACTGAAATGCTTACAAGCCCTTAACCAACAGTGTAGACTTTACTGTGAAATGCTGACTTACAAGCCCTTAACCAACAGTGTAGACTTTACTGTGAAATGCTTACTTACAAGCCCTTAACCAACAGTGTAGACTTTACTGTGAAATGCTGACTTACAAGCCCTTAACCAACAGTGTAGACTTTACTGTGAAATGCTTACTTACAAGCCCTTAACCAACAGTGTAGTTCAAGAAGAAGAACAGATCTACCAAGTAGGCTAAAATAAAAAGTAATAATAAAAAGTAACAATAACGAGGCTTTATACAGGGGGCACCGGTACCGAGTCAGTGTGCAGGGGTACAGGCTAGTTGAGGTAATCTGTACATTTAGGTGGGGGTGAAGAGACTATGCATAGGTAATAAACAAACAGAGAGTAGCAGCAGTGCACAGTGGGGGGGTCAATGTAAATTGTCCGGTGGTGATTTGTATGAATTGTTCAGCAGTCTAATGGCTTGAGGGTAGAAATAGTTGAGGAGCCTGTTGGTCCTAGACTTGGCGCTCCAGTGCCGCTTGCCGTGCAGTAGCAGAGAAAACCGTCTATAAATTGGGTGAATGGAGTATCTGACAATTTTATGGTCTTTCCTCTGACACCGCCTATTATATACAGTTGAAGTCGGAAGTTCATACACTTAGGATGGAGTCATTAAAACTGGTTTTTCAACCACTCCACAAATGTCTTGTTAACAAACTATAGCTTTGGCAAGTCGGTTAGGACATCTACTTTGTGCATGACACAAGACATTTTTCAAACAATTGTTTACAGACAGATTATTTCACTGTATCACAGTTCCAGTGGGTCAGAAGTTTACAAACACTAAGTTGACTGTGCCTTTAAACAGCTTGGAAAATTCCAGAAAATGATGTCATGGCTTTAAAAGCTTCTGATAGGCTAATTGACATACTTTGAGTCAATTGGAGGTGTACCTGTGGATGCATTTCAAGGCCTACCTTCAAAATCAATGCCTCTGTTTGACATCATGGGAAAATCAAAAGAAATCAGCCAAGACCTCAGAAAATTGAAAACCTCCACAAGTCTGGTTCATCCTTGGGAGCAATTTCCTGAAGGTATCACGTTCATCTGTACAAACAATAGTACACAAGTATAAAAACCATGGGACCACGCAGCCGTCATACCGCTGAGGAAGGAGACGCGTTCTGTCTCCTAGAGATGAACGTACGTTGGTGCGAAAAGTGCAAATCAATCCCAGAACAACAGCAAAGGACCTCATGAAGATGCTGGAGGAAACTGGTACAAAAGCATCTACATCCACAGTAAAACGGGTCCTACAGTAAAACTTCTGACCGACAGGGAATGTGATGAAAGAAATAAAGCTGAAATAAGTCACTCAACTATTCTGACATTTCACATTCTTAAAATGTAGTGGTGATCCTAACTGACATATGACAGGGAATTTTTACTAGGATTAAATGTCAGGAATTGTAAAAAGATTAAATGTCAGTTTAAATGTATTTGGCTAAGGTGTATGTAAACTTCCGACTTCAACTGTAGGACCTAGATGGCAGGAAGCTTGGCCCCAGTGATGTACTGGATCATTCGCACTACCCTCTGTAGCGCCTTACGGTCAGGATGCTCTCGATGGTGTAGCTGTCGAACCTTTTGAGGATCTGGGCGCCCATGCCAAATCTTTTCAGTCTCCCGAGGGGGAAAAGGTTTTGTTGTGCCCTCTTCACAACAGTCTTGCTATGTTTGGACCATTATAGTTTGTTGGTAATGTGGACACCAAGGAACTTGAAACTCTCAACCCGCTCCACTACAGCCCTGTTGATATTAAATGGGGGCCTGTTCGGCCCACCTTTTCCTGTAGTCCAACATCAGCTCCTTTGTCTTGCTCACATTGAGGGAGAGGTTGTTGTCCTGGCACCACACTGCCAGTTCTCTGACCTCCTCCCTATAGGCCGTCTCATCGTTGTCGATGATCAGGCCCACCACTGGTGTGTCGTCAGCAAACTGAATGATTGTGTTGGAGTCGTGTTTGGCCACACAGTCGTGGGTGAAAAGGGAATACAGGAGGGGACTAAGTACATACCCAATTCCTTTGGCACCTCTCGGTGGATGCTGCAGTGTACCCAAGTGGCATCGGGAGCAACTGCTTGCACGCGCATTACCACTCCACTATGTCTCCGTCATGGCTTTTGTGCCATCATTACAGACACCAAAACATCTTGACCACCCAAGTTAATTTGATGTCACAAAGCTGTCCAGTACTTTAAAAATATCCTCATGTTGTCCTAGTTTTCAGTGGATTGCAGAAGAGGATGTCTTCCTTAATTGACACCACATAAAAGTAACGGACATATACCAGGAGCTGTGCCAGGCCCGCCACGTCTGTTGACTCATCCAGCTGTAACGCATATAATTCACTGGCTTGTAAGCAAAGCAGTAATTGTTTCAAAACATCTCATGCCATGTCCACTGATGCATCGTTAAACAGCGTTGTTTGATGAAGACATTGTCTGTATATTTCTTTTGTTGCCTTTTCCCCCAGCATTGTCCCAGCCATATCCACGGCAGCAGGAAGAATTAAGTCCTCCACAATAGTATGTGGCTTGCCTGTCCTTGCCACTCAGTAGCTCACCATATAAGATGCTTCTAGCCCCTTCTTATTAATGGTATCTGTTGCTTTTATACATGTCTTACTACTCGAAAGTTGTCTTTATTCTCGCTCAAAAAACTCCCGTGGCTTATTTTTCAAATTGTCATGTTTCGTTTCTAAATGTCTGCGCAAGAGTGAAGGTTTCCCGCGAGAGAGTAACGGTTAATGTGATTGGATGTTATTTATTTGACTGGGCTACCTGTATTTGACTTTGGGTTGTTATTTCCCTGAACACTAGATGGTTGAATTAGATTTTTGTCAGTGAAACGAGGCTACTCCGGCGAGAGAGAAAAAAACTTCAACCAAATGTATAGCCCCGTTGGAAAATATAAATGTACTGTTGGAAAATGTGAAAAGAAAGTACTAAAAATAAAAAATAATTGTATCACATTTGGCGTACCCCCGACGGCATTGCATGTACCCCAGTTTGGGAATACCTGAACTAGATAAACAACAACATATCACAGCCATAGCAAGTAAAACATTTCTGTTACCATTACTGAGAATGTTCTTGCTGTTCGGCCAGCTACTTGCAAATGTATTTTGATTAAATACACTTCAAAAAAGTGTTTTGTAGTTTATTTTGATACATTCATCTTCATGGTATTTTGCAATTGTATTTTGAAATTTAGCCCATCCCTGTCTGTGTCAGAGAATTTCTTAACTGTCAGTGAGTGAACCTGATATTAGTGATGGAGGAGGGAAAAAAATCCATATATCAGGATATAATTTACCATATGAACTCAGCAAAAAAAAAGAAACAACTGCGTTTATTTTCAGCAAACTTAACATATGTAAATATTTGTATGAACATAATATTCAACAACTGAGACAAACTGAACAAGTTCAACAGACATGTGACTAACAGAAATCGAACAATATGTCACTGAACAAAAGGGGGGGGGTTAAAATAAAATGTAACAGTCAGTATCTGGTGTGGCCACCAGCTGCATTAAGTACTGCAGTGCATCTCCTCTTCATGGACTGCACCAGACTAGTTCTTGCTGTGAGATGTTACACATCTCTTCCACCAAGGCACCTGCAAGTTCCCGGACATTTCTGGGGGGAATGGCCCTAGCCCTCCGCTCCAACAGGTCTCAGAAGTGCTCAATGGGATTGAGATTCGGGCTCTTCGCTGGCCATGGCAGAACACTGACATTCCTGTCTTGCAGGAAATCACACACAGAACAAGTAGTATGGCTGGTGGTGTTGTCATGCTAGAGGGTCATGTCAGGATGAGCCTGCAGGAAGGGTACCAGATGAGGGAGGTGGATGTCTTCCCTGTAACGCACAGTGTTGAGATTGCCTGCAATGACAACAAGCTCAGTCCGATGATGCTGTGACACACCGCCCCAGACAATGACGGACCCTCCACCTCACATTTACATTTACATTTAAGTCATTTAGCAGACGCTCTTATCATCGATCCCGCTCCAGAGTACAGGCCTCGGTGGAACGCTCATTCCTTAGACGATAAACACGACACCAACCATCACCCTTGGTGAGACAAAACCGCAACTCGTCAGTGAAGACAACTTTTTGCCAGTCCTGTCTGGTCCAGTGACGGTGGGTTTGTGCCCATAGACAATATTGTTGCCGGTGATGTCTGGTGGACAGTCTGAGCACTGATGGAGGGATTGTGCATTCCTGGTGTGACTCGGGTAGTTGTTGTTGCCATCCTGTACCTGTCCCGCAGGTGTGATGTTCAGATGTACCGATCCTGTGCAGGTGTTGTTACACGTGGTCTGCCACTATGAGGACGATCAACTGTCCATCCTGTCTCCCTGTAGCGCTGTCTTAGGCGTCTCACAGTACGGACATGGCAATTTATTGCCCTGGCCACATCTGCAGTCCTCATGCCTCCTTGCAGCATGCCTAAGGCAAGTTCAGGCAGATGAGCAGGGACCCTGGGCATCTTTCTTTTGGTATTTTTCAGGGTCATTAGAAAGGCCCCTTTAGTGTCTTAGCGACCGTTCCACAGATGCATGTTCATTAATTGTTCATGGTTCATTGAACAAGCATGGGAAACTGTGTTTACCTTCTTTGGGCTGGGGGCAGTATTGAGTAGCTTGGATGAATAAGGTGCCCAGAGTAAACTGTCTGCTACTCAGGCCCAGAAGCTAAGATTTGCATATTTATAGTAGATTTGGATAGAAAACACTCAGTTTCTAAAACTGTTTGAATGATGTCTGAGTATAACAGAACTCATATGGCAGGCAAACACCTGAGGAAAAATCCAACCAGGAAGTGGAAAATCTGAGGTTTGTAGTTTTTCAGCTCTTGGCCTATCGAATACAGTGTCTATGGGGTGACATTGCACTTCCTAAGGCTTCCACTAGATGTCAACAGTCTTTAGAACCTTGTTTGATGCTTCTACTGTGAAGTGGGGGCGAATGAGAGGGGAATGAGTCAGAGGCCTGCCAGAGAGCCACGAGCTGGACACAAGCGTTCACGTGAGAGTTAGCTTGAGTTCCATTGCATTTCTGAAGACAAAGGAATTCTCCGGTTGGAACATTACTGAAGATTTATGTTAAAAACATCCTAAAGATTGATTCTATACATCGCTTGACATGTTTCTACGGATTGTAACAGAACTTTTTGACTTTTCTTCTTCTCCTTCTGATCGCTCAACCAAGATCAACCAAGATGGCGTAGCAGTAAGACGTCTTGTCGTGTCGTGTCCCTTGTATATATAGTTTTTTTCGTTTTTACATATTTTTCTTCGCATATCTTTTAAAACATTTTGCTAAACCTCAACTTCTAAATACTCTCCTGCAACCCGCCTCACCCAATGTAGCTATTTTTCCTAAAGTATTTATATTTACTTCGGATCCGGAACCCCTCAACTGAAGCTAGCCAGCTAACTACCAGCTATCAGTCAGCAAAACATTGCTAGCGGTCTTCAGCTAACCTTTAGCTCGGAAAGCTCTCGCCAGTTCGAACAACGCGACTCTAACCAGAGCATAACGGACCTATTTTTTATTTTTTTTTGTCCCCGGATTCCCACCGCAAACGGAACATTTTCAGCTGGATCTTCACAACTAGCTATCTAGCTAACCGCAACCCCGGATGATTACTCCTGGCTAGCGTTTCCACCCACTTATCTTGAAGCTAGCCCGGCCAGAGCTCCTGTGCTACCACCGTAGCATAATCCTGGGCTACAATATCCGGACCCACGACCGGTCTATCGATGTCACCGCATGAAGGGGAATAAACAGACTCACCCCATCGCGACATCCCCCAAAGGCTAACTCTCTAGCCCTTGCTATCTCCTTGCTTGCTAATTCGGCCTGCTAACTGCTAGCGTGTTTAGCCCTGGTCCGCTATCTGCTACCTTGTTTAGCCCCGGCCTACTAACTGTTAGCTTGTTAGCACAGGCCTGCTAACCGTCTGAATCGCCACGTCCCAAACACTCACTGGACCCATATTTAGTTTCCATCTCTTTTCGATTTTTAATTTGTTTATACCTTCCGGTAACCTGCCTCACCCAATGTGATACGGAATTGCTATTATTTTTAATTTTTAGAACACACTCAAGAACCTCCAGAAGCTAACCAGCTAACTAGCTACAAGCTATTTAGTCATTGTTAGTTTTTTTAACCTGGATAACACTCGCCAGTCCAGCTTCCCTGCCCCATCCACCGCTGCCCCCTGGACACTGATCACTTGGCTACATAGCTGATGCATGCTGGACTGTCCATTAATCACGGTACTCCATTCTGCTTGTTTATGTTTTATCTGTCGGCCCCAGCCGCACTCAGGCTCTGTGTGTAGTTAATCCGACCCTCCCTCTGCCTAGTCAACGCCATTTTACCTGCTGTTGTTGTGCTAGCTGATTAGCTGTTGTTGTCTCACCTACTGTTTTAGCTAGCTCTCCCAATTCAACACCTGTGATTACTGTATGCCTCGCTGTATGTCTCAAATGTCAATATGCCTTGTATACTGTTGTTCAGGTTAGTTATCATTGTTTTAGTTTACAATGGAGCCCCTAGTCCCACTCTTCATACCCCTGATACCTCCTTTGTCCCACCCCCCACACATGCGGTGACCTCACCCATTACAACCAGCATGTCCAGAGAAACAACCTCTCATCACCCAGTGCCTGGGCTTACCTCCGCTGTACCCGCACCCCACCATACCCCAACGCTCTAGGCGACCAGTTTTGATAGCCTTTAGCCGCACCCTCATACTACTCCTTCTCTGTTCCGCGGGTGAGGTAAACCCAGGCCCTGCATGTCCCCAGGCACCCTCATTTGTTGACTCCTGTGATCGAAAAAGCCTTGGTGTCATGCATGTCAACATCAGAAGCCTCCTCCCTAAGTTTGTTTTACTCACTGCTTTAGCACACTCTGCTAACCCTGATGTCCTTGCCGTGTCTGAATCCTGGCTCAGGAAGGCCACCAAAAATTCTGAGATTTCCATACCCAACTATAACATCTTCCGTCAAGATAGAACTGCCAAAGGGGGAGGAGTTGCAGTCTACGGCAAGATAGCCTGCAAAGTAATGTCATACTTTCCAGGTCCATACCCAAACAGTTCGAACTACTAATTTTGAAAATTACTCTCTCCAGAAATAAGTCTCTCACTGTTGCCGCCTGCTACCGACCCCCCTCAGCTCCCAGCTGTGCCCTGGACACCATTTGTGAATTGATCGCCCCCCATCTAGCTTCAGAGTTTGTTCTGTTAGGTGACCTAAACTGGGATATGCTTAACACCCCGGCAGTCCTACAATCTAAGCTAGATGCCCTCAATCTCACACAAATCATCAAGGAACCCACCAGGTACAACCCTAACTCTGTAAACAAGGGCACCCTCATAGACGTCATCCTGACCAACTGGCCCTCCAAATACACTTCCGCTGTCTTCAACCAGGATCTCAGCGATCACTGCCTCATTGCCTGTATCCGCAACGGAGCCGCAGTCAAACGACCACCCCTCATCATTGTCAAACGCTCCCTAAAACACTTTTGTGAGCAGGCCTTTCTAATCGACCTGGCACGGGTATCCTGGAAAGACATTGACCTCATCCCGTCAGTTGAGGATGCCTGGTCATTCTTTAAAAGTAACTTCCTCACCATTTTAGATAAGCATGCTCCGTTCAAAAAAATGCAGAACTAAGAACAGATATAGCCCTTGGTTCACTCCAGACCTGACTGCCCTCGACCAGCACAAAAACATCCTGTGGCGGACTGCAATAACATCGAATAGTCCCCGCGATATGCAACTGTTCAGGGAAGTCAGGAACCAATACACGCAGTCAGTCAGGAAAGCTAAGGCCAGCTTCTTCAGGCAGAAGTTTGCATCCTGTAGCTCCAACTCCAAAAAGTTCTGGGACACTGAAGTCCATGGAGAACAAGAGCACCTCCTCCCAGCTGCCCACTGCACTGAGGCTAGGTAACACGGTCACCACCGATAAATCCATGATTATCGAAAACTTCAACAAGCATTTCTCAACGGCTGGTCATGCCTTCTGCCTGGCTACTCCAACCTCGGCCAACAGCTCCCCCCCCCCGCAGCTACTCGCCCAAGCCTCTCCAGGTTCTCCTTTACCCAAATCCAGATAGCAGATGTTCTGAAAGAGCTGCAAAACCTGGGTTCCGTACCAATCAGCTGGGCTTGACAATCTGGACACTCTATTTCTGAAACTATCCGCCGCCATTGTCGCAACCCCTATTACCAGCCTGTTCAACCTCTCTTTCATATCGTCTGAGATCCCCAAGGATTGGAAAGCTGCCGCAGTCATCCCCCTCTTCAAAGGGGGAGACACCCTGGACCCAAACTGTTACAGACCTATATCCATCCTGCCCTGCCTATCTAAGGTTTTTCGAAAGCCAAGTCAACAAACAGGTCACTGACCATCTCGAATCCCACCGTACCTTCTCCGCTGTGCAATCTGGTTTCCGAGCCGGTCACGGGTGCACCTCAGCCACGCTCAAGGTACTAAACGATATCATAACCGCCATCGATAAAAGACAGTACTGTGCAGCTGTCTTCATCGACCTTGCCAAGGCTTTCGACTCTGTCAATCACCATATTCTTATCGGCAGACTCAGTAGCCTCGGTTTTTTTCGGATGACTGCCTTGCCTGGTTCACCAATTACTTTGCAGACAGAGTTCAGTGTGTCAAATCGGAGGGCATGCTGTCCGGTCCTCTGGCAGTCTCTATGGGGGTGCCACAGGGTTCAATTCTCGGGCCGACTCTTTTCTCTGTATATATCAATGATGTTGCTCTTGCTGCGGGCGATTCCCTGATCCACCTCTACGCAGATGACACCATTCTATATACTTCAAGCCCGTCCTTGGACACTGTGCTATCTAACCTCCAAACGAGCTTCGATGCCATACAACACTCCTTCCGTGGCCTCCAACTGCTCTTAAACGCTAGTAAAACCAAATGCATGCTTTTCAAGCGTTCGCTGCCTGCACCCGCACGCCTGACCAGCATCACCACCCTGGATGGTTCCGACCTTGAATATGTGGACATCTATAAGTACCTAGGTGTCTGGCTAGACTGTAAACTCTCCTTCCAGACTCATATCAAACATCTCCAATCGAAAATCAAATCAAGAGTCGGCTTTCTATTCCGCAACAAAGCCTCCTTCACACATGCCGCCAAACTTACCCTAGTAAAACTGACTATCCTATCGATCCTCGACTTCGGCGATGTCATCTACAAAATTGATTCCAACACTCTACTCAGCAAACTGGATGCAGTTTCACAGTGCCATCCGTTTTGTCACTAAAGCACCTTATACCACCCACCACTGCGACTTGTATGCTCTAGTCGGCTGGCCCTCGCTACATATTCGTCGCCAGACCCACTGGCTCCAGGTAATCTACAAGTCCATGCTAGGTAAAGCTCTGCTTATCTCAGTTCATTGGTCACGATGGCAACACCCATCCGTAGCACGCGCTCCAGCAGATGTATCTCACTGATCATCCCTAAAGCCAACACCTCATTTGGCCGCCTTTCGTTCCAGTTCTCTGCTGCCTGTGACTGGAACGAATAGCAAAAATCGCTGAAGTTGGAGACTTTTATCTCCCTCACCAACTTCAAACATCTGCTATCTGAGCAGCTAACCGATCGCTGCAGCTGTACATAGTCTATTGGTAAATAGCCCACCCATTTTCACCTACCTCATCCCCATACTGTTTTTATTTATTTACTTTTCTGCTCTTTTGCACACCAATATCTCTACCTGTACATGACCATCTGATCATTTATCACTCCAGTGTTAATCTGCAAAATTGTAATTATTCGCCTACCTTCTCATGCCTTTTGCACACAATATATATAGACTCCCCCTTTTTTTACTGTGTTATTGACTTGTTAATCGTTCACTCCATGTATAACTCTGTGTTGTCTGTTCACACTGCTATGATTTATCTTGGCCAGGTCGCAGTTGCAAATGAGAACTTCTCAACTAGCCTACCTGGTTAAATAAAGGTGAAAAAAAATGGGGAAAAAAATCACGCATCATGAATTTGGATTATTGGACTAAACACTCACTAAAAAAATGGAGGTATTTTGACATAAATTATGGACATTATCGAACAAAACAAACATTTATTGTGGAACTGGGATTCCTGTGAGTGCATTCTGATGAAGATCATCAAAGGTAAGTGAATATTTATAATGCTATTTCTGACTTCTGTTGACTACACAACATGGCGGATATCTGTTTGGGTTGTTTTGGTCTCTGAGGACCGTACTCAGATTATAGCATGGTGTGCTTTTTTCGTAAAGTTTTTAAAAAATCTGACACAGCGGTTGCATTAAGGAGAAGTGTATCTATAATTCTCTGCATAATAGTTGTATCTTTTATCAATGTTTATTATGAATATTTCTGTAAATGGATGTGGCTCTCTGCAAAAATCGCTGGATGTTTTGGAACTACTACTACTGCGCTAATGTAAACTGAGTTTTTAAAAATATAAATATGAACATTATCTAACAAAACATGCATGTATTGTGTAACATGTAGTCCTATGAGTGTCATCGGATGAAGATCAAAGGTAAGTGATTAATTTATCTTTCTGCTTTTTGTGACTCCTCTCTTTGGCTGAAAAATGGCTGTGTTTTTCTGTGACTTGGCTCTGACCTAACAATCGTTTGGTTTGCTTTCGCTGTAAAGCCTTTTTGAAATCAGACACTGGTGGGATTAACAAGAAGTGTATCTTTAAAATGGTGTAAAATACATGTATGTTTGAGGAATTGTAATTATGGGATTTCTGTTTGTTTTGAATTTGGCGTCCTGCACTTTCACTGGCTGTTGTCATATCGATCCTGTTAGCGGGATCTCAGCCCAAAGAGGTTATTAAACCCTTTACAATGATCTGTTTAGTTATTTTGATTTTTATGAATGATCTTTGAAAGACAGGGTCCAGAAAAAGGGGCGTTTATTTTTTTGCTGAGTTTAGATCGCAATATTATTTTTTACAATATCTCTATATTATTTTTGCACTAGTCGGCTGTACCTGCACCAAAACTACAGTAATGTTACTTCATAGCTGCTACTCTGTCTTTTTAAATAGTGAGGCAATTTGTTTTCAGCACTTTTATTTCCATGACTGACCAAACTAGTTCTCTTATGCCTCTCTTTTCCTTCTGCAGCAGAAGTTTCAGGAAGGTAAAACGTTTTCAGTGTGAACTTAAACGACTAAAACCAGACATAAAATATGTAGAAAATATAATGGAGCAATATATTTTTTGAACAGATCATCTTTGAGAACTAACAATCACCTAAATAAAAACGAGACTAAATTCAAAATACAACATGGCCCCCATTGATTTTGTTTTAATCTTTGAGTCACTCAGATGGCATTAGAACGTGGAAAAATGTGTTTAATTGACGAAAATGAGCTTCAAAACTTAAAATGTTCCTAGCCCCATGGCAAAAATGTGTAGAACTACAGGAAATTAACTTTGAAGCTGCAAATTTTATCTGAGCCCCATGACAAAATGTGTAGAATCCTTGGGGAAACACTGCATAGGTATCGTGATAATATCGCATCGTGAGGTCCCTGGCAATTCCCAGCCTTACGTCATATATTAGTGTACTTAGGGATGGGACTGGGTGTGTTACCATAGGATACAGGACCTTAAGAGAGTGGCCTACTGCATTTACTCAACAAATTCACACACCCAGATATCCGTGTACATCCTCCCAGACATACAATACACACAAAAGCACAGGTCTATTGTGACACTGCGCTCTCCTTATCACCCCATATCTCTCTCTCCCCCCTTGCCCTTCTCTTGAGCATAGGAATGAAGCTAGTCAGGTCTTTCACCATGACCTCCATGAACAACAAGGTCACACACACACAATTTCCCATCACCATCAGCAACCTCCCACCAAGTGTGTGTACGTGTGTGCTTGCAGAACGGAACTGTGGAGACAAACAAATGGGAAGATGGGAGATGGTTGGAAGAGATTGGACAGAGTGGAGTGAGAGAAGGAGAGATAAGGGGGTGAGACTGATAGGATAACATGGAGAGTTAACTGATAGTGGCGGAGAGAGAGAATGTAGGAGAGAAGGCGAGACAGAGACCGAAGGAAAGTGAAGGGTGAACGGGCTGTGTGGTAGGTAGCCTAGTGGTTACGAGCGTTGAGCCAGTTACTGAAAGGTCGCCGATTCAAATCCAACTAGGTTAAAAATCTGTTGATGTGTCCTTGAGCAAGGCACTTAACCCTAATTGCTCCTGTAAGTCGCTCTGGATAAGAGTGTTTGCTAAATGACTAAATGGAGAGATAAAGAGCAGGACAGAGTGAGACTTTATTTGTACTTCTTTCATGTGTATTGCTTAGGAAACAGCGCTAAACTAAACACACTTCCTCTCCTGCGGGCAAAAATTCCAAGAAAACCACTCTCTCTCCCTCGTTCCCTCCCTCTCCCTCCTTTCTTTCTCCTTCCCGCTTTTTCTTTCCCTCTCCCTCATTCTCTCTCAATATTTGTTCCTGTGCAACTTCTGAGTATCACCATGACGAGTGTAGCTCTCCATTCTCCAGCCTGTGTACTAAAGCTAACACTGTTGATTGTCCACAACAGGCAACAAAAAGGCTTTCGAATTCCATCAAAATCAACCACTGACCTAGAATATTACAACATAGAGGGAATAGAATAGAGCAGAAAGATTACCGAACATTATAGAATACAACTGACAAGCAAAATTATGGTGAATATTATGCATATGATGAAACAAGTGGTTATTACTACATATAGGGTAGCTGCGTCGGCCTCTCTCTCTGAGATTAGTCAATGGGAGATTAGGCCGCGCAAGCCAGTACTTCAGGGACAGACGCAACACACATGAACAGGTGGACTTTAAAGGTCATAAATGCACACGTGCGTGCACGCGCACACACACTCTCTTACACAACATCATTCAGACTGGTAAACTTAGAACACAGGTGACATTACGGTGACACAGAACAAACATGTCATTTCTGGTTTTACTTGTCCCGTTCTGATGGCCCGTGTGCTTTGCTGTCTCACGTCACTCTCAACAGTATAGTGGAAAGATCCACTCTTGTTGAGCTCTATGATAAAAACCTGAGTGTGTGTGTGTGTGGTAAACCTCCCTCATGTTCCAGTGTGTGTGTGTGTGTGTGTGGTAAAACTCCCCTGCCTATGCTGTGTTATAGAGGTCGACCAATTATGATTTTTTTTAACGCCGATACCGATTATTGGAGGACCAAAAAAAAGCCGATACCGATTTAAAATCGGCCCATTTTTAAAAATGTATTTGTAATAATGACAATTACAACAATACTGAATGAACACTTATTTTAACTTAATACAATACATCAATAAAATCAATTTAGCCTCAAATAAATAATGAAACATGTTCAATTTGGTTTAAATAATGCAAAAACAAAGTGTTGGAGAAGAAAGTAAAAGTGCAATATGTGCCATGTATAAAAGCTAACGTTTAAGTTCCTTGCTCAGAACATGAGAACATATGAAAGCTGGTGATTCCTTTTAACATGAGTCTTCAATATTCCCAGGTAAGAAGTTTTAGGTTGTAGTTATTATAGGAATTACAGGAGTATTTCTCTCTATATGATTTGTATTTCATATACCTTTGACTATTGGATGTTATTATAGGCACTTTAGTATTGCCAGTGTAAAAGAATAGCTTCCATCCCTCTCCTCGCCGCTACCTGGGCTCGAACCAGGAACACATCGATAACAGCCACCCTCGAAGCAGCGTTACCCATGCAGAGCAAGGGGAACAACTACTCCAAGTCTCAGAGCGAGTGACGTTTGAAACGCTATTAGCACGCACCCCGCTATTTAGCTAGACATTTCACATCGGTTACACCAGTCTAATCTCGGGAGTTGATAGGCTTGAAGTCATAAACAGCGCAACGCTTGAAGCATTGCGAAGAGCTGCTGGCAGAATACACGCAAGAAAGTGCCATTTGAATGAATGCTTACAAGCCTGCTGGTGCCTACCATTGCTCAGTCAGACTGCTCTATCAAATCATAGACTTAATTATAACATAATAACACACAGAAATACGAGCCTTAGGTCATTAATATGGTCGAATCCGGAAACGATCATTTCCAATTCAAAACGTTTATTCTTTCAGTGAAATACGGAACCGTTCAGTATTTTCTCTAACGGATGGCATCCCTAAGTCTAAATATTGCTGTTACATTGCACAACCTTCAATGTTATGTCATAATTACGTAAAATTCTGGCAAATTAGTTCGCAATGAGCTAGGTGGCCCAAACTGTTGCATATACCCTGACTCCGCGTGCAATGAATGCAAGAGAAGTGACACAATTTCTTTTAGCTAAATATGCAGGTTTAAAAATACTTACTTCTGTGTATTGATTTGAAGAAAGGCATTGATGTTTATGGTCTCAGGTACAGTCCTTTTTTGCGAATGCGCACCGCAGGACACGCTAGATAAACTAGTAATATCATCAACCATGTGTAGTTATAACGAGTGATGATGATTGATTGTTTTTTATAAGATAAGTTTAATGCTAGCTAGCAACTTACCTTGGCTTCTTACTGTATTCGTGTAACAGGTGGGCTCCTCGTGAGGCAGGTGGTTAGAGCGTTGGACTAGTTAACCGTAAGGTTGCAAGACTGAATTCCTGAGCAGACAAGGTAAAAATGTATCGTTCTGTCCCTGAACATGGCAGTTAACCCACCATTCCATGGCCGTCATTGAAAATAAGAATGTGTTCTTAACTGACTTGCCTCGTTAAATAAAGTTGTAAAAAAAATAAAAATAAATAAAAACGTCCAAAAATACCGATTTCCGATTTGTTATGAAAACTTGAAATCGGCCATAATTAAATCGGCCATTCCGATTAATAGGTCGACCTCTACTGTGTTGTGTTTCAGTGTGGACTGGGACCGTATGGTGCCCTGATGTTGAAAGCTGCAGCACCGCGTTGCGTTTTGCTGACTGTTGCTGTGTGTGTGGTTTAGATCACCCACTCCCAGGGATTTTGGTTTGGGTTGTGGTCAACCCATGTAGGGGTACATTGAGCTACTTCACTAACATTCAACTGGATTCACGACTTCTTGACAATGTGGTGTAATGAGAGAACTGGAGAGATGATGTCACTAAATGGAATGTGGTGCTCACCCAAACAACTGTAATCACATTCCCTATAGCAGTGGTTCCCCAACATTTGATAGTCCCGTACCCCTTCAAACATTCAACCTCCAGCTGCATACCCCCTCTAGCACCAGGGTCAGTGCACTCTCAAATGTTTTTTTTGCCATCATTGTAAGCCTGCCACAAACACCACTATACGATACATTTATTAAACATAAGAGTGTGAGTTTAAATCACAACCCGGCTCGTGGGAAGTGACAGAGCTCTTATAGGACCAGGGCACAAATAATAATCAATAATTTTTCTCTTTATTTAGCCATCTTACACATAAAACGTTTTGTTCATTGAAAATTGTGAATAACTCACCACAGGTTAATGAGAAGGGTGTGTTTGAAATGATGCACATAGCTTGGGAAATCTTTTTGTATCCAAATCCAGCTTTAAACTTCTTCACAACAGTATCTCGGACCTGCCTGGTGTGTTCCTTGTTCTTCATGATGCTCTCTGCGCTTTTAACGGACCTCTGAGACTATCACAGTGCAGGTGCATTTATACGGAGACTTGATTACACACAGGTGGATTGTATTTATCATCATTAGTCATTTAGGTCAACATTGGATCATTCAGAGATCCTCACTGAACTTCTGGAGAGTGTTTGCTGCACTGAAAGTAAAGGGGCTGAATAATTTTGCGCGCCCAATTTTTCAGTTTTTGATTTGTTAAAAAAGTTTGAAATATCCAATAAATGTCATTCCACTTCATGATTGTGTCCCACTTGTTGATTCTTCACAAAAAAAAATCAGTTTTATATCTTAATGTTTGAAGCCTGAAATGTGGCAAAAGGTCGCAAAGTTCAAGGGGGCCGAATACTTTCGCAAGGCACTGTATCTCTGCAATGTTGGGTTATATTGGAGAGTCTCAGTCTTAAATCATTTCCCCACACAGTCTGTGCCTGCATTTATTTTTCATGCTAGTGAGGGGCGAGAATCCACTCTCACATAGGTATGTGGTTGCAAAGGGCATCAGCGTCTTAACAGTGTGATTTGCCAAGGTAGGATACTCTGAGCGCAGTCCAATTCTGAAATCTGGCAGTGGCTTCTGATTAAATTACATTTTCACAGAACCTCGTTGTAATTTCGATGAGGCTCTCTTGTTCAGATATCGGCAAGTGGACTGGAGGCAGGGCATGAAAGGGATAACGAATGCAGTTGTTTCATGTACTTTACCGAAATGGTTGACCTGCGTAAATGTGCACTCAGGTGCTTTGCTATATCACATTCGACATTGTCCGTAAACTTGGGTTCATTTGCACGCAAAACAACATACAATGATGGAAAGACCTGTGTGTTGTCCTTGTTAATGCAGAATGCGACGAGCGCCAACTTCTTAATCATAGCCTCAATTTTGTCCCACACACTGAATATAGTTGCGGAGATTCCCTGTAATCCTAGATTCAGAAAATTCAGCCGAGAAAAAACATCACCCAGATAGGCCAGTCGTGTGAGAAAATTGTCATCATGCAAGCGGTCTGACAAGTGAAAATTATGGTCCGTAAAGAAAACGTTAAGCTCGTCTCTCAATTCAACAAGACGTGTCAATACTTTGCCCTTTGAAAACCAGCACACTTCTGTATGTTGTAAAAGCGTTACATGGTCGCTGCCCATATCATTGCATAGTGCAGAAAATGCACGAGCGTTCAGTGGCCTTGCTTTAACAAAGTCAACCATTTTCACTGTAGTGTCCAAAACATCTTTCAAGCAGTCAGGCATTCCCTTGGCAGCAAGAGCCTCTCGGTGGATGCTGAGGTGTACCCAAGTGGCGTATTGCGCGTACCCCCAACGGCATTGTGCGCACCCCTGGGGGTAAGCGTTCCACAGTTTGGGAATACCTGCCCTATATAGTACACTACTTTTGACCAGGGCCCATAGGGAATAGGATGCCATTAGGGATGCACACCACTGTGTACTTTACAAGAGACTCAGACCAACACAGGATAACCATATGGAGCTTTAAATAAAAAAATCATTGACATGGTTTCATACAAGACAGTAACATGCGTATCTGTACCGTCAGATCCCTGGTTGAGTAGAGTGCTGTAGCTACTAGGTAGCTACTGAGTTGTGGAAAGCAATATCCAGTATCATTTGTAGATGGCAATAGGACAGATGTGTTGTTTCCTGTTAGGGCTTGAACATGACTAAAACAGGAAGAGGTTGAGCTGAGTTCGGTTCTGCTGTATTAGAAATATATAGTGACTATATAATGTATTTATATTGTATTTTAGATTTATAAAACAGTGGAACTTCCAGGCTAATTCTGCCATAGACACGATTAGGACATTCATTGTTTTAAGAGAACTGCAACACTGCCAACAGTAATCAGTACTATATCTAGATTAGAGGTAAATCCATTACAGAGCTCACATTTTACCCAATATACGCTGTGTATAATCTGCGGTGGGCTGTTGAGCGTGGTGTACAGGCCTGGCACATGGAGGAGAATACATTACAGTAGATCACAGCGGGATATAAATCGGTACAACTAGACAGAGGATTACAAACAGTCTAATCTCCATCTCGCTTCTGTTGACTTGAACCATTTCTGAGCCAGTAACAACCACTGGATCTGGTCCCCAAGGATCTCCAGGACCAGACGTCTATAGCCATGTGAGTGACATGGAAATGTTGGCCTTAGAAATAGAAACCAAAAGTACAGTCGAATCCAGATTCGACATGTGAAGGAACGCATGCACTAAATTAGAGAAACTAGCCTAACATTTGCCTAACACTGTGGAAGAATGTGGAGCCGTTATCAAAACGGATCGTGTCACGCAATATCTGTAGCAGCATTCATTTCATAACAACCTGTTTCGGTATGATCCATGAGAAGGCAGGGAGTGATGCATGTGATTCAATAGGTGAGCTGTACAATATTCAAAACCGCCTGTAACACTTTATTTGACCGTTTCGGAAATACCTTTTGAAGTGTGTCGCGTTGAGTATTGGTAACATCTCTGTATGTTTTTAGTGTCAAAATGTCACCAAAGGAAAACTGATTGTATGACATATCTAGTCAGATGCTGTAGTCTGCAAGTCCTACACTACTATGTAAAAAAGTAGGGTATTTTTTTAATACCAAACGCAGTACACATGCTGTGCACTGATGGCTGTCATCATACAACAAGTACAAAAGGAGAGTTAAAATACTGGGAGCATATAAATAAGCATCGCTATGGTTACAGGTCAGGGATGAAATGACAGAGTAGACTTGTTCAGTCTGTTAGTCTGAGTATTCTGTCCTGTAATCCAGGGGAACCATGGGTTATGGGCTAGTCCTGTTATGTATAACTGTCTCTAAATGGAACTCCGCTGGTGACGGTCAGGGCACTGTGCGTGTGTGTATGAGAGAGAGAGAGCAACAGAGGGTGTGTGTGTGTGTGTGTGTGTGTGTGTGTGTGTGTGTATTGGGTGGCAGATCTAATATAACTCCAACAATGCGAGCCATTCTTTCTGGTGGGGGGTGCAGAGGGAGAGGGAGATGGATTAAATACTTCTAAACTACCTCGGCTCAACTTCCCTCTATCCCTCACATCTCTTGAGGCACTTACCACAGGATGAGCAGCCACCACAGCACAGTGAGGCAAGGCCAGATCTCTCTCTCTCTGTGTGAGTGAGTGAGTGAGTGAGTGTGTGTGAGAGAGAGTTAGATTTGGGTAAATGGTTCTTATTGTTCCCCTCCCTCCCAAGTGTGTGTACCCCGTTGTGTGTGTGTGTGTGTGTGTGTGTGTGTGTCCCGAGCAAGCAGGAATTCCACACGTGGCATGGGGCTTTCAAAGGAGCTGCCAACATGCCATGTCACCCTCAGGCTTGCCAGGAAGCAGAGTAGTGTTACAAAGTGTTACTGGGCAGCGACATGCTACTGGCATGTATACCGGCTAGACCAGGTTATACCAAATGGGCAGTGACCTCAATTCTTACACTGTTTTGCCTAATTTCTTGCACTGTTTTGTGTCTCACTAGTCTGAGTTTTTGTGCCACCTCTTTAGGGAGATAAAATATGATTTGTTGAAATAAAAAGGTTGAAAAGTATCAGATCCGGTGTCAGTGGTTGGGGGCAACTCACAGTGGGTAGGGGGTAGATGTCGGTTTAGCATTGGTAGTTTATTTCAAATGAGCAAGGATAGAGGGGCAAGTAGCGACATTGTGATGAAAAGGTTAATAGAGTCAGGTCTTACTGGAACATGTTGGCATGGCCTACAGGGTGATTTGATTCCCATCAGACTTTTTAGGGGGGGGGGACGTGATTCACTCCTTGGTAAACACATGTACTCATTCCATCCATCCAACTCAGTTTGAAATAACCTTTCTCCAGGTGCTGTAGTTGAAACACACAGACATGAGGTGGAACCACACGGTTGTTTGCGTCAGGAAGGGACACGTGTGCAGTCGTCATCTAAATCATTTACAGTATGAGCTCCCATTAAACAACACATTAAATGATCACACTCTAGATCGGTGGTAACCAAATCTGGGGTCACCAAAAGTTGAAATGGGGTCCCCTGAGAAAATCTGTAATCTCTTCAAATGGTTATAGAATAGAACTTTCTTAGTTTCAACTACTATTAGGATGCACATTCATGTTGTTATGTGTTGCAAACACCCAGCAACTCGGGCATATCATTTTTCAAAGTGGGGTCTCCTGCATTTTCTAGTGTCAATTTGCAGTCATGTGCTGTTAAAGTTTGGGAAGCTCTCCCATGGACTCAATGAACCCTTGAGGCTGTACTAAGAGCATACATACCACACACAAAACACACACACACTTTCATGATTAAAAGACTCATTGTGTAATTGTAACAACATATAAGAACTCAAGTCCTTTTGTTCACCTGACCTAGAATTCCTCAAAACAAATGCAACCTGTATGATCTCCCAAGAGAACTCCCTCGGTTATAGTCACAGCCATGTACAGTTGAAGTAAGAAGTTTACATACACTTAGGTTGGAGTCATTAAAACTCGTTTTTCAACCACTCCACAAATTTCTTGTTAACAAACTATAGTTTTGGCAAGTCAGTTAGAACATCTACTTTGTGTATGACAAGTAATTTTTCCAACAAATGATTAGACAGATTATTTCACTGTATCAAAATTCCAGTGGGTCAGAGGTTTACATACACTAAGTTGACTGTGCCTTTAAACAGCTTGGAAAATTCCAGAAAATTATGTTACGGCTTTAGAAGCTTCTGATGGGCTAATTGACATCATTTGAATCAATTGTAGGTGTATCTGTGGATGCATTTCAAGACCTACCTTCAAACTCAGTGCCTCTTCGACTTGACATCATGGGAAAATCAAAAGAAATCAGCCAAGACCTCAGAAAACAAATGTAGACCTCCACAAGTCTGGTTCATCCTTGGGAGCAATTTCCAAATGCCTGAAGGTACCACGTTCATCTGTACAAACAATAGTACGGAAGTATAAATACGATGGGACCACGCAGCCGTCATACCACTCAGGAAGGAGACGCGTTCTGTCTCCTAGAGATTAACTTCTTTGGTGTGAAAAGTGCAAATCAATCCCAGAACAACAGCAAAGGACCATGTGAAGATGCTGGAGGAAACAGGTACAAAAGCATCTATATCCACAGTAAAACGAGTCCTATACCGACAAAACCTGAAAGGCTGCTCAGCATGGTAGAAGCCACTGCTCCAAAACCGCCATAAAAAAGCCAGACTACGGTTTGCAACTGCACATGGGGACAAAGATCGTACTTTCTGGAGAAATGTCCTCTGGTCTGATTGAAAACAAAAATATAACTGTTTGGCCATAATGTCCATCGTTATGTTTGGAGGAAAAAGGAGGAGGCTTGCAAGCCGAAGAACACCATCCCAACCGTGAAGCACGGGGGTGGCAGCATCAAGTTGTGGGGGTGATTTGCTGCAGGAGGGACTGGTGCACTTCACAAAATGAATGGCATCGTGAGGACAATTTGGTGGATATATTGAAGCAACATCTCAAGACATCAGTCAGGAAGTTAAAGCTTGGTCGCAAATGGGTCTTCCAAATGGACAATGACCCCAAGCATACTTCAAATGTTGTGGCAAAATGGCTTAACTTGTTGAGTGTAGGGGGCAGTATTTTGATTTTTTGGATGAAAAACGTACCCATTTGAAACGGCCTATTTCTCAAACCGAGAAACTAAAATATGCATATAATTGTCAGATGAGGATAGAAAACTCTAGTTTCCAAAACAGCCAAAATATTGTCTGAGTATAACAGAACTGATACTGCAGGCGAAAACCTGAGAAAAATCAAACCAGGAAGTGGCTTCTATTTTGAAAGCTCCATGTTCCGTAGACTGCCTTCGTTCCATTTAAAGGGATATCAACCAGATTCCCTTTCCTATCACTTCCTCAAGGTGTCAACAGTCTTTAGACATAGTTTCAGGCTTTTATTTTGAAAAATGAGCAAGAAAGATAACATTGCGTCAGTGGATAGCTGGGTGTTCGCATGAGTTTTGCTTGCGCAACAGAGTGGGGCAGCCATGGTCTCTCCCTCTCCTATTGATAAAGTGATTGTCCCAATTGATATATTATCGATTATATATTTTAAAAACAACCTGAGGATTGATTATAAAAAAAACGTTTGACATGTTACTGTGGACATTACGGATACTATTTTGAATTTTCGTCGGCGATGTCGTGAACGCTCAAGCCTGTGGATTTCTGAACATATTGCGCCAAACAAATGGAGGTATTTTGGATATAAAAGGAACATTTATTGTAACTGGGAGTCTCGTGAGTGAAAACATCTGAAGATCAAAGCTGCTTTGATGCTAGGTGTTCATAATGTTTTGTCTAGTGATCGATAAACTCACACAAACGCTTGGATTGCTTTCGCTGTAAAGCATATTTTCAAAATCTGACACGACAGGTGGATTAACAACAAGCTACGCTGTGTTTTGCTTTATTACACTTGTGATTTCCTGAAAATTAAATACGTTTAGTAATTTTATTTGAATATGGCGCGCTGCAATTCAGCGGGTGTTTATGAAAATTATCCCGCTAACGGGATAGGGTGTGTCAAGAAGTTTTAAGGACAACAAAGTCAAGGTATTGGAGTGGCCATCACAAAGCCCTGACCTCAATCCCATAGAAAATGTGTGGGCAGAACTGAAAAAGTGTGTGCGAGCAAGGAGGCCTACAAACCTGACTCAGTTACACCAGCTCTGTCAGGAGGAATGGGCCAAAATTCACCCAACTTATTGTGGGAAGCTGTGGGAAGGCTGCCCAAAACGTTTGACCCAAGTTAAACAATTTAAAGGCAATGCTACCAAATACTAATTGAGTGTATGTAAAATTCTGACCCACTGGGAATGTGATGAAAAAAATAAGAGCTGAAATAAATCACTCTGCTATTATTCTGACATTTCACATTCTTAAAATAAAGTGGTGATCATAACTGACATAAGACAGGGAATTTTTATTAGGATTAAATGTCAGGAATTGTGAAAAACGGAGTTTAAATGTTTTTGGCTAAAAGGTATGTAAACTTCCAACTTCAACTGTATATCCCCCCACAAGCGGATTCCAAGACAGCCATCAAGAAACTTCACTGGACTTTACGCAAACTAGAAACCATATATCATGAGGCTGCATGTATTGTAGCTGGGGATTTTAACAAAACTATTCTGAGAACAAGGCTACCTAAATTCTATCAGCATATCGATTGCAGTACACAAGCGAGTAACCCAGTCGACCACCGTCCATTTGTCAAATCTGACCATGATTCTATCTTGTTGCTCCCCTCTTATAGGCAGAAACTAAAAACAGGATGCGCCCATGCTTAGGTCTATCCAACGCTGGTCTGACCAATCGGATTCCACGCTTCACGATTGATGTTTCGATCGCATGGACTGGGATATGTTCCGGGTAGCCTCAGACAATAACATTGACGTATACACTGACTCGGTGAGCAAGTTTATAAGGAAGTGTATAGGAGATGTTGTACTCACAGAGAATATTAAAACCTACCCTAACCAGAAACCGGGGATTGAGGGCAGCATTCGCGCAAAACTGAAAGCATGTACCACCGCATAATCATGGCAAGGCGACTGGAAACATGACCGAATACAAACAGTTATTCCCTCCGTAAGGTAATCAAACAAGCAAAGCGTCAGAATAGAGACAAAGTGGAGTCGCAATTCAACGGCTCAAACACAAGACATATGTGGCAGGGTCTAAAGACAATCAAGGATTACTAAAAGAAAACGAGCCCCGTCGCAGACACTGACGTCTTGCTCCCAGACAAATGAAACAACTTCTTTGCGCGCTTTGAGGACAATATAGTGCCACTGACACGGCCCGCTACCAAAGACTGTAGGCTCTCCTTCTCCATGGCCGACTTGAGTAAAACATTTAAACGTTTTAACCCTCGCAAGGCCACCGGCCCAGACGGCATCCTTAGCCGCATCCTCAGAGCATGCGCAGACCAGGCGTCTGATGTGTTAACGGACATATTCAATCAATCCCTATCCCATTCTGCTGTCCCCACATGCTTTAAGATGGCCACCATTGTTCCTGTTCCCAAGAAAGCTAAGGTAACTGAACTAAATGACTATCGCACCATAGCACTCACTTCTGTCATCATGAAGTGCTTTGAGAGGCTAAAGGATCAAATCACCTCCACCCTACCTGTTACCCTAGACCCAGTCCAATTTGCTTACCACCCCAATTTATCCACAGACAATGCAATCGCCATCACACTGCTATATCCCATCTGGAACAGAGGAATACCTATGTAAAAATACTTTTCCTTTGACTACAGCTCAGCATTCAACACCATATAGTGCCCTCCAAACTCATCATTAAGATTGAGACCCTGGGTCCCGACCCCGCCCTGTGCAACTGGGTCCTGGACTTCCTGACGGGCCGCCCCCAAGTGATAAAGGTAGGAAAAAACATCTCCACTTCACTGATCCTCAACACTGGGGCCCCACAAAGGTGCGTTCTCAGCCCTCTCCTGTGCTCCCTGTTCACCCATGACTGCATGGCCATGCATGCCTCCAACTCAAGTTTGCAGACGACACAATAGGGAGGAGGTGAGGGCCCTCGGAGTGTGGTGTCAGGAAAATAACCTCTCAATGTCAGCAAATCAAAAGAGATGATTGTGGACTTCAGGAAACCGCAGAGGGAGCAGCCCCTATTCACATCAACGGGACATCAGTGGAGAAGGTGGAAAGTTCCTCGGTGTACATATCAACAACAAACTGAAATGGTCCACGCACACAGACAGTGTGGTGAAGAAGGCGCAAGCCACTACCTGTTCGCTATACAGCCACCACTAGCACAGAGAGGTGGCTGCATACCTACCGACTTGATATCATTGGCCACTTTAATTAATGGAACACTAGTCACTTTAATAATGCCACTTTAAGAATGTTTACATATCTCACATTACTCATCTCATATGTATATACTGTGGGGCGGCAGCGTAGCCTAGTGGTTAGAGCGTTGAACTAGTAACCGGAAGGTTGCGAGTTTAAACCCCCGCGCTGACAAGGTACAAATCTGTCGTTCTGCCCCTGAACAGGCACTTAACCCACTGTTCCCAGGCCGTCATTGAAAATAAGAATGTGTTCTTAACTGACTTGTCTGGTTAAATAAAGGTAAAATTTAAAAAAATTGAACTGTATCCTTCACTACATATTCTTTACCATATATTGCATCTTAGCCGCTCTGCTCATCCATACATTTTATACTCATATATTCTCATCCCATTCCTTTACTAGATTGTGTGTATTAGGTTTGGTTGTGGAATTGTTAGATATTACCTGTTAGATGCTGCTGCACTGTCGGATCTAGAAGCATAAGCATTTAGCCACACTGGATTCGAACCAATGCATGCTGCATTCTGTTATGTGAACGATGGGCTGAGCCTTGGATACAGCCAGTATTGCACCAAACGCGCATCACTCGTTCGTTACAGCCAGTAGTGATCCAAACCCCCCCACCCCACTTTTCGCATCGGATCTACACAAATCATCTATTTTGGATTCAAAACGGTGAATTTCGCCGAAAAGTGACTAGTTTGCATCACACACACACACATACACACACGAGCCTGCCAGAAAATAAATTCCCCACAATTACCATGGAGTTAGTTGACCAAACATTTTTAGGCCTAAATAAATGCACAGACGAAACGATTCATTGCTTCCAAACCGCGCCGTAGTCTAAGGATCAATCTGTACTTTTGGGTACTCCACAACATCTCTCATTCTATCACTCTTTCATTAATTCTCTCTATCCTAGTTTCTTTCCTCTCTTCTCAATAAGAGGGGGGACTCATCGTTCTGGGATGGAGCAGGACAATGTGGAAAAATAGGAGCGAGAGAGATGGGGGGGAAAGAAGCGGAAGAAAGAGATCGTGAGAGGAAAGAAAGACAGTGAGGAGAAAAATAGAGATCGAGAGACAGGAGAGAGTAAGTTAGAGGGAAAGGGAGAGGGTGAAAGAGAGAGTGAGTGAGTGACTGAGTGAGAGAGTAAGTTAGAGAGAGACAGGAGAGAGAGGAGAAAGACAGGAGAGTGTAAGTTAGAGAGAGAGAGACACCACGGCAGAAACACCCGAACAAAAGGGTCATTTATTGGAGGAAGAAAAAGGGGGAGGTGGAATAGACTGGAGGGATGAAGGGAGGAGGGGACACTGCACAGAGGCATTTGATTTGGGAGCAGTTTGCGGTAGTGAAACACTGGCCCCCTCTCAACATTCCCAGCCAACGTGTAACATTCTGCCCCACGCTGCCTCGCTGACGCACAGCCAGAGATTTCCCCAAAATACCTACTGTGGAGGCTAACTAACGGTGGTAACGTTCTCCATAAAGGCCCACTGTTTGAAAGCTAGCTAGCCTAGCGCGACTCAGCACTTCACTATCCAATCTGGTTTATAAATCCCCACTCAGGGTTTAACTGGGGTCTATTTAAATAGCAGACAGACTTCTCTAACGAGCCAATTCTGGCTAAGTCAGGGAAGACAGTGGCTTCGCTCAGAGAACATTTGTCTCATACTCAGAAATTGAGCTAAGTGCAAGGCTAGGATAGGAGTTATAAGCTACATCTATTTATTTTACCTTTATTTAACTAGGCAAGTCAGTTAAGAACAAATTCTTATTTTCAATGACAGCTTAGGAACAGTGGGTTAACTACCTGTTCAGGGGCAGAATGACAGATTTGTACCTTGTCAGCTCAGGGATTTGAACTTGCTACCTTTCGGTTACTAGTCCAATGCTCTAACCACTAGGCTACCCTGCCGTTCCCATGTCAGCTGGTGATATGGGAACGGGGTGTGAGTGTGAGTCCAACTATTTACTTTTTTCCACATTTCCATTTTGAAGCCATTTCCTGCTAATAAACTTGCATAAATATGTACTAAGATAAAAACCGTATGTATTTAGCTAAAGATAGCAGACTCACCATATCTCTTCTCATTTAGGCGTAAATAGACAGTAACAAAGACCTGATTGGCGTGTGTGTGTGTGCTTGTGGTGACTGCTGGGTAATCCAGCACCAGGTGGGCCTGCATATAAGCACAGAATCTGAAATGCCACTGTTTCATCTGAAAAATGTAGACAGTAGCAGCAGGAGACAGGAGAGAGAGAGGGATGGGGGGGAGAGAAAGAGAGGGGTGGCATAGGAAGAGGAGCAGGAGCGCAACCAAAGGTGTACCCAAAACATCACAGAGAGAGGACATTTAGACCTTCCCCCCAAATATGGCATAGGGAGTAGAAATTAACTCTCACCTGTACCGTCTTTGTTTCCGTTTGGATGCGTCCGCAGCTCTTCTGACTTGTAGAAGTCAATGCTGGCATAGGTGTTGAGGTTGGAGCCGCCACTACCCCCGATGCCCGCCCCGGACACCCCCACCCCACCCCCCCCATTCAGTACGGACGAGTAGAGGCGAGGGGGGATAGCCTGTATGGTTGAGGACCCATCTAAGGCTGAATGAGGGCTCTCTTTGTTGGCCAAGTCCAAGTCTATGTAGTTAAGGCCTTGCTCCATGGACAAAGCCTGGGCAGCGGGTATGCCAGGCCCAGGGTGGAGGAACTGCGAGGGGAGATGCTCGGCCGACACTCCATTCCCCCACAGCATGCCCTCAAACCCAAGCCGGCGAGCAACAGCCTGGGCTTGCTCCGGGAAGAGAGAGGCAGCAGAGGAGGAGTTGGAGGAGGGGGGAGGGAGAGAGGGGGAGGCGAGGAAGGTTTCGGAGCAGTGGCGCCTGCGGCCCTGGGGGTCGGCCCGGATCACTTTAGCCCCGTGGTCCGGGTTGGGCCCAGGTTTAGGCAGGGGGAAGTCCAGGCCCAGGGTGACGACAGGGACTGGGGGATCAGGCCTGGCTGGGGAGGGGGCTTTGGGGAAGGTGTTGTTGGACGTGGAGCTGGGGACGGTGTTGTTTTTCAGGCTGAAGGCCATCTCTGTATAGTCCCCGCAGGAGGTAGGGGACTCTGATTGAGTCACCACTACATGGGTAGTCTGTCTGTTTGTCCTGGGCCCCGCTTCAGCACCCTCTGGCCCGCCTTGCTGCTGAAGGGCCACCCTGTACTCGTCGTGGGCCTTGGGGACCAGGATCATTGGAGGGGGCGTTGGTGGGGTGGGGAAGGTGGGGAAGCTCAGTGGTGTCAGGGAGAGGGGAGAGGGGGACGGTGAGGGCCGCAGGTCCATGTTGACATATTCTGAGGCGGATGGAGGGGTGAGGGGCATGATGGGGGTCTGGGGGGTGGAGGGGCTTCGGGGGAGGGGCAGGAACCCCCCCAGGCAAGAGGCAGGCCGGTGTGAAGGGTGCTGGCTGGAGCCGTGAGGCAGGGACATCCCGTGTCTGAGTCCCCTCCCTCCCCCACCTCCTGGCCCTCCTCTGGCGCTTTGATCTCCCTTGAATTCAATGCTGACGTACTCCCCTGGGCTCTTGGGCTCCGGGGGGAGGGGGTTCTCACGGACCCTGGGGAGGGTGTTTGCTTTGGACACGTCCACAAACAGGCTGACAGGCCGGGTCCTGGGTCCCCTGCTGGCCCTGCTTGGGGGCTGCCCGTCTCTGCTGGAGGAGCCCCATGTCTTTAGAGTGAGCTCCCCCACCTGAGGACCCTGCTCCCTGGAGAGCCCTGTCCTCGTTCTCCCCTAGGCTCTCACTGCTGGCAGAGCTGGAGGAGTATGAGGACGAGGAGAGGGACAGGTGGCGACCTTGGACTGCACCCAAATTGGGGTCCTGACGAACCACCACCGCCCTGCCAACTCCTCTAACATCACTGCTCCCATTGGGCCTCCTGCCTCGGCCGGGACCGTCCTCAAAGTGTCCACCAGGTGGTGTGTGTTTGTAGGAGCGGGGCAGTGAGTAGTAGGAGTAGACCATCTTGGGGGCCTGCAGTGAGGGGTGGTGGTCTGTCTGAGGGGGTTGCTCGGGGGGAGGGGGGCTGCTGTTGGCCGAGCGGATGCTGATGGGAGACATGTTCATGTAGTCGCTGCCCGCCCGGCTGTCGGCGCTGCTGCTGTCCACCCAGGCCACACCTCCCAGGCAGCCACGCTGGTCTGGAGAGCAGCTGCTGTTGGGTGACATCATCATGTAGCCGTCGCCAGAGCCAGGAGGGGGCCGGATCTGCTGCGGGGGGGACACGCTGTTGTTAGGCGTCATGGCCATGTAGTCATCCGCTGGCTTGGACTCCGAGTCAGAGACGGAAAGCGAGTGGGTGAGGGAGACTGGAGGTTGGGTAACTCCTCCCGGTAGCATGGACATATAGCCATTATCCCTCACTATACCTCCACTACCAACCAACTCAACAGCCACGTCCAGGTATCCCCCTCCGCCCCCCCCTCCACCGGGGCTCATCTCAGAGTCTCTTTGTGAGGAGACGCAGGTGGTGAAGGAATCCCCGCTGGTGCTGCGGGACATGATGGCGTAGTCCGCCACGTCTTCATCCTGCTCCTCCTCCCCCCTGTGGGGTCGCGGGGCCAGGCGCTCCAGGGCCATGGGAGGCAGGGACGCCCGCTTACTCAGCAACTGCCTCTCGGCTTCACATTCCCGGCTAGAGGAGCGCCGCAGGACCCTCCTGGTCTGGGGCTGGTGAGAAGGGGCTGAGCTGGATGCTCCGGCAGGCAGAGAGCCAGATGTTGGAGCTCCACCACCACCACGCTGGCCCATTAGGATGTAGTTAGCAGCCTCGTCGTCCAGGGATTGATAACGGCCTGACCTGGCTGACCCTCCTGGCATGTTGGGGGAGGGGGCAGAGTGCTCCCCAGGGCTGGAGCCGTACTCATCCGAGGAGCCATAATCGCTGGGGGAGCCCGATACGGAGACGTTGTGGGAGTGGAGGCGGCTGTAGGCACCGGTCCCTGTTGCTCCTCCACCTCCTCCGGTTGCACCCACCACTACTCCAAACTCAGAGCAGTGGCTGGTACTGGAGGACAAGCTAGGAGCTGGGGAGGGAGCTGGGGTGGAGATGGAGCGCATCAGGCTCAGGGAGTTGTTCTTGGTTGGGGTGGAGGCAGAACGGGCCAACTTGGACCTGAGGATGGGCGTGGTGGAGCAGGACCCATTGGTGGTAGGACTGGAACTCTGACCTACACCTCCGCACGCTCCCCCCATCCCTTCTTCTCCTTTAACCCCATCACTGGCTGTGCCTGACCTGGGGAAACTGTGGCGGGGGGTGGGTGATGCGTTTGCGCTGTTGCCGCCTGTTCCAGACCCTCCGGGCGGCTCGGTGCGAGGTCTACGGGTGAAGCCCACCTGGCTGGGGGGCGGGTTGGGATGGTGGCGTCGCGAGGGGACGCTGATGGGGTTGGAGGCAGTGGCTCCCCCACCTGGCCCAGAATTGGACTGTGACTTGCTGCGTTGGCGGAACTCCTCACTCAGGGCTTTCATGGCTTCCAGTAGGGTCTCATGCATGTTCTGGGCCACCACTGAGTCATCCACCTGCATGAGGCACAACACAGTCAAACTCTTTGTGTTTACATCCACATGTTCTAACTAACCACTAATCTACAATCTTTAACATTTAACCCAGGGTTTCCCAATAGGCGGCCCAAATTCAGCCCTCGTGATTTTATTTGTACCCCCAAGTTTTCTGAGCAAACCAAAAGTACATATACAGTACCAGTCAGACATTTGGACACACCTACTCATTCTACTATTTTCTACATTGTAGAATAATAGTGAAGACATCAAAACTATGAAATAACGCATATGGAACCACCAAGTGTTAAAGAAATCTAAATATATTTTTTATTTTAGATTCTTCAAAGTAGCCACCCTTGATGACCTCTTGGCATTCTCTCAACCAGCTTCAAGAGGAATGCTTTTCCAACAGTCTTGAAGGAATTCACACATATGCTGAGCACTTGTTGGCTGCTTTTCCTTCACTCTGCTGTTCAACTCATCCCAAACCATTTCAAATGGGATGAGATCGGGTGATTTTGGAGGCCAGGTCATCTGATGCAGCACTCAATCACTTTCATTCTTGGTAAAATAGCCCTTACACAGCCTGGAGGTGTGTTTTGGTTCATTGTCCGGTTGAAAAACAAATGATAGTGGGACTAAGTGCAAATCAGATGGGATGGTGTATTGCTGCAGAATGCTATGGAAGCCACATGCTGGTTAAGTGTGCTTGAATTCTAAATAAATCACTGACAGTGTCACCAGCAAAGCACCCCCACACAATCACACCTCCTACTCCATGCTTCACGGTGGGAACCACACATGCGGGAATCATCCGTTCACCTACTCTGCGACTTACAAAGACATGGCGGTTGTAACCAAGTATCTCAAATTTGGACTCATCAGACCGAAGGACAGATTTCCACCGGCCTAATGTCCATTGCTAGTGTTTTTTGGCCCACGCAAGTCTCTTCTTATTGGTGTCGTTTAGTAGTGGTTTCTTTGCAGCAATTCGACCATGAAGGCCTGAACAGTTGATGTTGTGTCTGTTACTTGAACTCTGTGAAGCGTTTATTTGGGCTGCAATTTGAGGTGAAGTTAACTCTAATTAACTTAAATTCCCTACTGTAACTTTTCCTTTGAATTTAGCCAACATCAAATGGTGATGCATCAGGAGGAATACACTGCTTGACTTAAATTAAAACACCATAGCCATTCACAGCTGTAAACCCAGAGATTGGGCCTGTGTTACATTTCATCTCACCTGCATCCAGAATTCCCCGGGGCCCGTAACCGCAGAGCGACCAACCTCCACAAAGAAGAAGTTTTCGGAGTGACCGCAGCGGCGCACATTCATCAACTGCAGGACTACGGCGGCCGCGTCCGAGTTGAGCTTGACAAAGTTGACCGTCTTGTCGGTCAGGCACAGCCGGTAGACACCCACCAGGTTCTTGGCCTGGCCCAGCCCTTTAGGCCACACCTTGACCTGCCACACCTCCTTGAAGGCAGGGCCTGGGGTGGGCACGCCGTAGTCCCCTCCAGCACCTGTGTCAGTAGTAGGCGTCTTACCTGGAAAGGAGGAGAGTGGGGAAGAGATGTATGAAGACCGAGAGAAGAGAGAGTTAAGGAAAAGTGTTTGAGAGGGCGAGAGAGAAATGGAACAAGAAAGATAAAGGATGAGGGACAGGTGGGTGGATAGAGGGATGGAAAGAGAGAAAGAGAGATCAGTTATTAATGTGGGTTGTGAGGAGGTTTACAAAGGAACAAAGTGGTAAATCACCAACGTTGTAAAGGACCAACATGTCCGTCGTGCATCAGTTGCCAGAGGGAATGTGAGGTGAAAGCACTATTTACGTAGCCCACGAGAACAAGCCTCCGCCATTATGCAAGCTCTGCTGATATCGAGCTTTTTTTTTTTAGCAAATTCTGAACAATCCGCTTTTCAGGCGAGCATGCTGTGGCTTGCGAGTCCCGCTCTCCCTGCACCTACACGTTCCAACTCGGTGGCCACACACATACACACGGAAAATTCAAACTGTTGAGGATTCAAACACTTCAAAAGGACAATGACTATGGAAAAAAAAAGAAGAAAACTTGTGAAAATAATTTAACTGACACTGCAACAGATACCATCTATCCCACAAATCTGGGGCCCTTATGCGGAGTTCTTTCCATATACTTGGTTGGTGTTTGCAGGTTTGAGACATTCGGAATACCTATAGAATAGCTCATTTACTGTATAGAGTTGAGTTGCAGTATGAAGACACTAATTTACAGGTCATTCACCGTATAGAGAAGATCACACAATTATTGAGACTGAGCTCACCTGGTCTGATAGGGAACAATGACGTCCTCTGTCAATATCAATGGTATGCACCTGTTTAATAACTGCTTTCATAGATAAGAATGGGGTCAATGATTCCTTGACTGACCCACACACACTGAAACTATACGATTAGACTACTAGCTCATACAGGCACCTCTGACAACTTCACCTTAATAGAAGAGAACCTCCACTCTTCCATAACCTCCAACATTATTATCAGACTTGAGCGTGTGCATGTGTGTGTGTGTGTGTTCACGTACTTCCATGAAGTGACATTGCCTTGTCTTCTGGATAGTAGAGACTCAATTAGGTGCACGGAAACTTGTCCCTCTGTGTGTGTGTGTGTGTGTGTTTGTTCCTCTGCCTCTACCGTGCCTTCTCTTCAACCCAACAATCACAACCATATATATACAAAAACCTTCGGCACGAACGCACAACGACATACTCAACCTCCGTTATGACTAACTTTTCCACAACCGTTTCCAAAACATTTAGTTGCGGTCGCAGTATGAGGAACCTGCCTGTCTGTTCTTCTGGCTCCCTTACAACTAAATGAATGATGAACCAGAATAGCTGTTGTGTTCTGTTAGAGTCTATGCCAGTGGCTTAGACAGTAGACCAGCGGCTGTGTATGAGGCACGTCCCCTACATTAGATGAGTCACTCTTGGGCCACACATGACTATTTAATGGGCTGCTGTGTGTGTGTGTGTGTGTGTGTGTGTGTGTGTGTGTGTGTGTGTGTGTGTGTGTGTGTGTGTGTGTGTGTAGTCCTGTCTTGCCAGCTGCCTTTGGATTTACTAAGAAGGAAAGAGATGCTTTTGAGATTTTGTGGCAAAGGGACTGAGAAAGATGAGGGCGCGCAGACAGGAAATAAAACATCCTTGAGAAAAAATGAAGGGAGAAGAGAAAAAAATGAAATGTAAAGAAGGAATGAATGAAATCAGAGGAATGAAAAGAGGTAGACTTTCTGGATGGTACTGACTGGCATTGAACAAGACTCAATAATAATGGAATTAAAATATATCCCCTTCCTTCCCTTACACTTCTTCTCTGCTTTTCTTTCAGTATCAAGGCTACATTACCATTTCCCTCCTGGTCACAGTCTTACCATCCCATTCCACTCTACTGTCCATCCTTCCCACACAAGGCCTCAGATCCCTATGCCAAATACTGCTCAACCAAGTATTTATTTTCTCCTAGAAAACTCCTCAGCGATTTGTGAAGCAGGTCTGTGTTTGTTATGAAAACATTTGTTAGAAATCAGCTTTGCGTCGCGAATGCCACTTCAACACTCAAAAACCTGACAAACTCCTTCTTTGATCTTGGGTCTCGCAAGGCCACCGTTTCCCCTCCTACACCTGTTAATGAGACGCACGCAAGGATCCATGTGCGCCTTCTGCAGCAATCAGAGCAGCCGAACACCTCAGTAGCACTGGTACCCTTTCTGTTGAAATTCTCATAGCCTTAAAGTGACCAAATAGGCTATATCCATCTAACGTTACATAAGAGGGAGGTGGATTTGATATTACACAGAAGTGTGTGAATTATAGATGTGACTGGTGCTTCCTCCAAGGGACCTTTCCCTGGCAGAGTAGTGCTAACAGAGCCAGTGGTGGAGAAGGAGCAGGGTTTTAGCTCACGCAATGCAAAGCCAGTGAGGTAACCGTACAGTCAAGTCCAGCACACAGACCAGGGGATGGACCACCAGCATGAAGTCACCTGGATATTAAGGATGTGACAAATGGGAATATGTTTCAAAAACGGCTTTCCATCAAGTTCTACCTTCCTCATTCATAGGCTAAATCTCAAACCGAACACTTGGCCCCTAAGCCGTTTATCAAGTGCCACTTGCTGTTGTGTTCAATAGTGATCACTTGAGTCTTCAAGTGTTTTGGCCAAAATGAGCAATGAGACGATGCGTACTTGACCTCACAACTGCCACTTATCAATATTCCAAAAATGCGCATGCCATTGTCTACCGCTGCCTGTCTTGTGCATGACTCGCTCGCTATGAAACATGGGCACTGGGGCACACACAGACTCATACTCTGATACAGTAAGAAAGTTGACAAAAAGGCATCTCTACTCCTACACAAAATATGTGTATCGGTCACCAGTGATTTCATCAGCTGATTTAGCTTGTTGTAGCTTGCCTGCTGCTGGCTAGTTTCACGAAGGATACATATCTCCTTACAGCATTGATGCTTTTGTAAATTGTTTAATTTAAAATGTTCCCTTTATGATGATGATTGGGACCTATTAGTGGTCGTTTTGTGATAAATGCACAATGACTTTAATTTTGTGGAAGGAAAAAAACAAACGCTTTTGGTTAGGGATTTTTTTTCTTTTGCGTTAATGTCCCAATGTTGTCTTAACGTTTAAACGTTCACACCCATCCTGGATAGATAACACTGCAAACGAGCTCAGCCCTCACACACAGTGATCATTTATTAAGCCCTCAGCAGCAGTCTTGATTATTCATAAGAAAACATTATGGCAATAATAGTCCAAGTGACATTGTGCACCTGGACTACATGGAGCACCTCTCTGGGTGAACAGTAAGACGGTTCATGTTCGCATGACAACCATAAGGCAACTTTATTGCAATATTCAGCTTCACATGGCTTTTCCACGTGGTTAGTCAGTGGCTACAGCCAACCACAGTATGAATAGAACACATTATACTCTTCATGTAGCCTATGATTACTGTATTTCAACCTTACTGCAACATTCCAATCCCAAACATGTTATTAATGGCTGTAAATGTCTGCAGTTTTAAACACACACACACACACAAGATAAGTCATTTATTACAACCTTATTATAACCTAACTACAACCTTAAAACAACATTCTGCTTCACATGTGGCAAGTCTACAGCCAACTGCAGTGTGAAGTCCAGCACACACACACACACACACACACACACACACACACACACACACACACACACACACACACACACACACACACACACACACACACACACACACACACACACACACACACACACGTCTCTATTCATACATACTTTATTTACTGTACCTTTTGTCCCCTCCCCTTGAGACAAATATGACCATATAGACTAATCTCTCTTGCTGGGCCTCTCTCCACAGGCCATTAGATATGACTTAGGGCATTGGCGCCAAAGCACCACGGTATTTTCCCAGCCTCTTTATCCAGGTCAGCTTTTATTGGGGGCCATAACAGCTGCTTGTCCATGAACCTGCGGGGCTGCTAGCTGTGTGTGCTAGCTGGCTAATGGGATATTGACGAGCCCTTTCCATTAGCGATGACCGGAGTGTGACCTAGTGATAACTGTTATCACACACTGGCTAGGCTACCCTGTTAAATGAAGGTCAATGGTATGGACATGATAGCCAGCAGCATCCATACCACTGCTGGCATTCTTCTGAAGATAAGCAGGGTTGGTCCTGGTCAGTCCCTGGATGTGAGACCAGATGCTTCTGGAAATGGTGTTGGAGGCCCAGTAGGAGGCACTCTTTACTCTGGTCTAAAAAAATATCCCAATGCCCCAGGGCAGTGATTGGGACACTGCCCTGTGTAGGGTCCCATCTTTCGGATGGGACGTTAAATGGGTGTCCTGACTCTCTGAGGTCATTAAAGATTCCATGGCACTTATCGTAAGAGTAGGGGTGCTAACCCTGGTGTCCTGGCTAAATTCCCAATCTGGCCCTCAAACCATCATGGCTACCTAATCATCCCCAGCTTACAATTGGCTCATTCATCCCCCTCCTCTCCCCTGTAACTATTCCCCAGGGCGTTGCTGTAAATGAGAATGTGTTCTCAGTCAACTTACCTGGTAAAATAACAGATAAATAAATTAAATACCGTGGAGTAGCCCTTAGTTGTGAAGTAGAGTATATGTGTTTGTATGGTAGGAGTTAATACATCATGAAGTGAAGGTGAGGATGAAGCTTTATTTGACCAGAAACAAGCTTTAGGTTCAATTAAAACCTCTTATTGTAAGTGTGATACATTTATGAAGTAGGAAACAATTATGAGTTGGGATACATTTGTAAGGTAGGACATATTTGTTATGTAGTGTGTGGTTGGGCTATAGGGTTTAATGTGTATTATGTGGGCTTAGTTTACACAGTAGACAGAGCACATAGTATACAGTCTGTGGGGAGATGGTTGAAGATGATCCGAGATGAATCTACTGTTGATAGAGTGGTGAAATCAAACACTTCTCAGGCTAGCGGGTTACCGTCTTTTGCCTTTCAAGGATTCACTTTATGTGGAGTTTACATTCCAATCTCATCAAATTCATGGCGGGGCACAACCTCTGTGAGTGCTAATTGAAGTTTATGGCAAATTTTATAAAACTTGCCTATCTCTTAGTTGAAGCACTTAGTAAACCACTGAAAGCTAGAGCTGGCATTAAAATAGCCTTTTCCAACTAGATCTTGTTTCATGCTGTTGCCCACGGTGCCCTAGCACAAGGTACAGCTGTGTAGTGCTACGGCAAACGACAAAATGTGCACCATGGGGGGCGACAACAAGCTGGACGTCTGAGGCCTAAAGACCCATTATTTATCTCGCCTGCTTGGCTATACCCCCCCGACTCCAGCTTGAGTTACCAGTGGGGAGAGACACAGGACAGCTGTGTCCAGTGTGTTATGTAAGCCACCCAGAGGCAATAAAACCTTGGGTCACCCCAAAAAGCATACCAAGATGGCGCCGAAGAAAATGGCGTTACATTCTCACAATCAATTATGCTATTTTGTACGTTTTTTGCATAACTTATTTTATATCTTATTGTGTACATAATGTTGCTGCTACAGTCTCTTATGAACAAAAATAACTTCTGGACATGAGAACAGCGATTACTCGCCGCGGACTGGAAGAAACTTTTTCCTTTAACGAGTCCGACGAGAAGGATGTCCTGCTTTCACTGGAACAGGCCCAGATCCACGCCTTTTGCGTGAAGAAAAGATGCAGGAAAATTGGCCACAGATCGGCCAACCTTCTGAGAATCCGTAGGAGAGCGAGTAAACTCCCAATGCCATCCGTTCTGCTTGCTTAAGTGCAATCATTGGAAAATAAAATTGATGACCTACGATTAAGATTACCCTACCAACGGGAAATCAAAATCTTATGTTTCACCGAGACGTGGCTGAACGACGATATGGACAATATAGAGCTAGCGGGATTCTCCATGCACCGGCAGAACAGAGACTTATACTTATTTTCCACCATAATTTGCAAATAAATTCCTTAAAAATCCTACAATGTGATTTTCTGGATTTTTTTTCTCATTTTGTCTGTCATAGTTGAAGGGTACCTATGATGAACATTACAGGCCTCTCATCTTTTTAAGTGGGAGAACTTGCACAATTGGTGGCTGACGAAACACTTTGCCCCACTATATCTGGAGACCTGAAAATAGCTGTGCAGCGATGCTCCACATCCAACCTAACAGAGCTTGAGAGGATCTGCTGATAAAAATGGGAGAAACTCTCCAAATAGAGGTGTGCCAAACTTGTAGCATCATCAAATCAAATGTTGTTTGTCACATACACATGGTTAGCAGATGTTAATGCGAGTGTAGTGAAATGCTTGTGCTTCTAGTTCCGACAATGCAGTAATAACCAACGAGTAATCCAACCTAACAATTCCACAACTACTACCTTATACCCACAAGTGTAAAGGGATAAAGAATATGTACATAAAGATATATGAATGAGTGATGGTACAGAACGGCATAGGCAAGATGCAGTAGATGGTATCGAGTACAGTATATACATATGAGATGAGTAATGTAGGGTATGTAAACAAGGTGGCATAGTTTAAAGTTTACATTTCATTATAGTACAACGGTTGATTTGTCTAATCTTAGCAATTCTTCTTAGCTAGCTACATAGCCGTCCTTGTATCAGAGATAATTGCATAATTATCGTATTTCGTCGCCCTAACGTAGCCTTCACTGCTATTCGCCCAGGAGCTAGCTAACGCTAGCTAACGCACACAGATTAGCATCACTGTAGTGCTATTCACTCAACTGTACGACTTGATTAGTTTACTGTTAGCTAGCTACATAATCTTAGCAATTCTTCTTAGCTAGCTACATAGCCGTCCTTGTATCAGAGATAATTGCATAATTATCGTATTTCGTATTTCGTCGCCCTAACGTAGCCTTCACTGCTATTCGCCCAGGAGCTAGCAACGCTAGCTAACGCACACAGATTAGCATCACTGTAGTGCTATTCACTCAACTGTACGACTTGATTAGTTCAGTGTTAGCTAGCTACATAGCTGTCTTTGTTTCCAAGATAATTGTGTAGTTTAGTGTGTGTAGCCTTGGAGTGATTATCTTAATTCACTGAGGTTCGCTAGCCAGCTATTTGTCGTCCTTAACGTAAGAGACTCTGCGAGCTAGCCAACAGCTAACAGCTAGCCAACGTCACCACACGTTTACTGATTCGAATTCAATCACCGGTCAGGGAGTATCACATTTTCATTTCATTACAGTACAACGGTTTGATTTGTTTGATCGTAGCTAGCTACATAGCTAGCTACATAGCCGTCTTTGTTTCAAAGATAATTGTGTAGTCTAGACCGATTTCCTAGGTTAGCTAGCCAGCTATTGTCGTTCTTTAACTCAACGTAACGTAAACAACACTGCTAGCTAGCCAGCTAGCCCCCGAATAGCAGCACTGTAGAAATTATTACACTCAACGGAACGACTTGATTAGTGTAGTGCCAACAACGCAGCTACTGCCAGCTAGCCTACTTTAGCAGTACTGTATCATTTTAATCATTTTAGTCAATAAGATTCTTGCTACGTAAGCTTAACTTTCTGAACATTCGAGACGTGTAGTCCACTTGTCATTCCAATTTCCTTGCATTAGCGTAGCCTTTTCTGTAGCCTGTCAACTATGTGTCTGTCTATCCCTGTTCTCTCCTCTCTGCACAGACCATACAAACGCTCCACACCGCGTGGCCGCGACCACCCTAATCTGGTGGTCCCAGCGCGTTGACCCACGTGGAGTTCCAGGTCTCCGGTAGCCTCTGGAACTGCCGATCTGCGGCCAACAAGGCAGAGCTCATCTCAGCCTATGCCTCCCTCCAGTCCCTTGACTTCTTGGCACTGACGGAAACATGGATCACCACAGATAACACTGCTACTCCTACTGCTCTCTCCTCGTCCGCCCACGTGTTCTCGCACACCCCGAGAGCTTCTGGTCAGCGGGGTGGTGGCACCGGGATCCTCATCTCTCCCAAGTGGTCTTTCTCTTTCTCCCCTTACCCATCTGTCTATTGCCTCCTTTGAATTCCATGCTGTCACAGTTACCAGCCCTTTCAAGCTTAACATCCTTATCATTTATCGCCCTCCAGGTTCCCTCGGAGAGTTCATCAATGAGCTTGATGCCTTGATAAGCTCCTTTCCTGAGGACGGCTCACCTCTCACAGTTCTGGGCGACTTTAACCTCCCCACGTCTACCTTTGACTCATTCCTCTCTGCCTCCTTCTTTCCACTCCTCTCCTCTTTTGACCTCACCCTCTCACCTTCCCCCTACTCACAAGGCAGGCAATACGCTTGACCTCATCTTTACTAGATGCTGTTCTTCCACTAACCTCATTGCAACTCCTCCAAGTCTCCGACCACTACCTTGTATCCTTTTTCCCTCTCGCTCTCATCCAACACTTCCCACACTGCCCCTACTGGATGGTATCGCGCCGTCCCAACCTTCGCTCTCTCTCCCCGCTACTCTCTCCTCTTCCATCCTATCATCTCTTCCCTCTGCTCAAACTTTCTCCAACCTATCTCCTGATTCTGCCTCCTCAACCCTCCTCTCCTCCCTTACTGCATCCTTTGACTCTCTATGTCCCCTATCCTCCAGGCCGGCTCGGTCCTCCCTCCCGCTCCGTGGCTCGACGACTCATTGCGAGCTCACAGAACAGGGCTCCGGGCAGCCGGCGGAAATGGAGGAAAACTCGCCTCCCTGCGGACCTGGCATCCTTTCACTCCCTCCTCTCTACATTTTCCTCCCTCTGTCTCTGCTGCTAAAGCCACTTTCTACCATTCTAAATTCCAAGCATCTGCCTCTAACCCTAGGAAGCTCTTTGCCACCTTCTCCCCCCTCCTGAATCCTCCCCCTCCTCCCTCTCTGCAGATGACTTCGCCAACCATTTTGAAAAGAAGGTCGATGACATCCGATCCTCGCTTTGCTAAGTCAAACGACACCGCTGGTTCTGCTCACACTGCCCTACCCTATGCTCTGACCTCTTTCTCCCCTCTCTCCAGATGAAATCTCGTCTTGTGACGGCCGGCCGCCCAACAACCTGCCCGCTTGACCCTATCCCCTCCTCTCTTCTCCAGACCATTTCCGGAGACCTTCTCCCTTACCTCACCTCGCTCATCAACTCATCCCTGACCGCTGGCTACGTCCCTCCCGTCTTCAAGAGAGCGAGAGTTGCACCCTTCTGAAAAAACCTACACTCGATCCCTCCGATGTCAACAACTACAGACCAGTATCCCTTCTCTCTTTTCTCTCCAAAACTCTTGAGCGTGCCGTCCTTGGCCAGCTCTACCGCTATCTCTCTCAGAATGACCTTTCTTGATCCAAATCAGTCAGGTTTCAAGACTAGTCATTCAACTGAGACTGCTCTTCTCTGTATCACGGAGGCGCTCCGCACTGCTAAAGCTAACTCTCTCTCCTCTGCTCTCATCCTTCTAGACTTATCGGCTGCCTTCGATACTGTGAACCATCAGATCCTCCTCTCCACCCTCTCCGAGTTGGGCATCTCCGGCGCGGCCCACGCTTGATTGCGTCCTACCTGACAGGTCGCTCCTACCAGGTGGCGTGGCGAGAATCTGTCTCCTCACCACGCGCTCTCACCACTGGTGTCCCCCAGGGCTCTGTTCTAGGCCCTCTCTTATTCTCGCTATACACCAAGTCACTTGGCCCTGTCATAACCTCACATGGTCTCTCCTATCATTGCTATGCAGACGACACACAATTAATCTTCCTTTCCCCTTCTGATGACCAGGTGGCGACCCAGCATCTCTGCATGTCTGGCAGACATATCAGTGTGGATGACGGATCACCACCTCAAGCTGAACCTCAGCAAGACGGAGCTCCTCTTCCTCCCGGGGAAGGACTGCCCGTTCCATGATCTCGCCATCACGGTTGACAACTCCATTGTGTCCTCCTCCCAGAGCGCTAAGAACCTTGGCGTGATCCTGGACAACACCCTGACGTTCTCAACTAACATCAAGGCGGTGTCCCGTTCCTGTAGGTTCATGCTCTACAACATCCGCAGAGTACGACCCTGCCTCACACAGGAAGCGGCGCAGGTCCTAATCCAGGCACTTGTCATCTCCCGTCTTGATTACTGCAACCGCTGTTGGCTGGGCTCCTGCCTGTGCCATTAAAACCCTACAACTCATCCAGAACGCCGCAGCCCGTCTGGTGTTCAACCTTCCCAAGTTCTCTCACGTCACCCCGCTCCTCCGCTCTCTCCACTGGCTTCCAGTTGAAGCTCGCATCCGCTACAAGACCATGGTGCTCGCCACGGAGCTGTGAGGGGAACGGCATCTCAGTACCTCCAGGCTCTGATCAGGCCCTACACCCAAACAAGGACACTGCGTTTCATCCACCTCTGGCCTGCTCGCCTCCCTACCACTGAGGAAGTACAGTTCCCGCTCAGCCCAGTCAAAACTGTTCGCTGCTCTGGCCCCCAATGGTGGAACAAACTCCCTCACGACGCCAGGACAGCGGAGTCAATCACCACCTTCCGGAGACACCTGAAACCCCACCTCTTCAAGGAATACCTAGGATAGGGTAAGTAAGGTAAGTAATCCTTCTCACCCCCCCCCCCCCCCAACAAGATTTAGATGCAAGTGGCTGTTCCACTGGTTGTCATAGGTATTTGCACCAATTTGTAAGTCGCTCTGGATAAGAGCGTCTGCTAAATGACTTAAATGTAAATGTAAATGTAAAGTGGCTAGTGATACATGTATTACATAAAGATGCAGTAGATGATATAGAGTACAGTATATACATATACATATACATATGAGATGAGTAATGTAAACATTATATTAAGTGGCATTGTTTAAAGTGGCTAGTGATACATTTTTTACATCAATTCCCATTGTTAAAGTGGCTGGAATTGAGTCAGTATGTTGGCAGCAACCACTCAATGTTAGTGGTGGCTGTTTAACAGTCTGACGGCCTTGAGATAGAAGCTGTTTTTCAGACTCTCGGTCCCTGCTTTGATGCACCTGTACTGACCTCATCTTCTGGATGAGGCAGTGGCTCGGGTGGTTTTTGTCCTTGATGATCTTTATGGCCTTCCTGTGACATCGGGTGGTGTAGGTGTCCTGGAGGGCAGGTAGTTTGCCCCTGGTGATGCGTTGTGCAGACCTCACTGCCCTCTGGAGAGCCTTACGGTTGTGGGCGGAGTAGTTGCCGTACCAGGCGATGATACAGCCCGACAGGATGCTCTCGATTGTGCATCTGTAGAAGTTTGTGAGTGCTTTTGGTGTCAAGGCAAATTTCTTCAGCCTCCTGAGGTTAAAGAGGCGCTGCTGTTCCTTCTTCACAACGCTGTCTGTGTGGGTGGACCAATTCAGTTTGTCCGCGATGTGTACGCCAAGGAACTTAAAACTTACTACCCTCTCGACTACTGTCCCATCGATGTGGATAGGGGGAGGAGTGCTTGACCACGCAGTCGTGGGTGAACAGGGAGTACAGGAGAGGGCTCAGAACGCACCCTTGTGGAGCCCCAGTGTTGAGGATCAGCGGGGTGGAGATGTTGTTACCTACCCTCACCACCTGGAGGCGGCCCATCAGGAAGTCCAGTACCCAGTTGCAAAGGGCGGGGTCGAGACCCAGGGTCTCGAGCTTGATGACGAGTTTGGAGGGTACTATGGTGTTAAATGCTGAGCTGTAGTCGATGAACAGCATTCTCACATAGGTATTCCTCTTGTCCAGATGGGTTAGGGCAGTGTAAGTGTGTTTGCAAATGCGTCGTCCGTGAACGGAAGTGAATGCTACGGGGCGGTAGTTGTTCAGCTCAGTTACCTTAGCTTTCTTGGGAACAGGAACAATGGTGGCCCTCTTGAAGCATGTGGGAACAGCAGACTGGGATAAGGATTGATTGAATATGTCCGTAAACACACCAGCCAACTGGCCTGCGCATGCTCTGAGGACGCGGCTGGGGATGCCGTCTGGGCCTGCAGCCTTGCGAGGGTTAACACGTTTAAATGTTTTACTCACGTCGGCTGCAGTGAAGGAGTCTGCAGGTTTTGGTAGCGGGCCATGTCAGTGGCACTGTATTGTCCTCAAATGAGCAAAAACGTTATTTAGTATGTCTGGGAGCAAGACATCCTGGTCTGCGACAGGGCTGTTTTTCTCATACCCAAGAAGGCTCGAGGATGTAATCTCTGCCAAAAGTGCTTCAACAAAGTACTGAGTAAAGGGTCAGAACACATATGTCAATGGATATTTTTGTTTTCATTTTCTATAAA